>NC_090647.1:312285038-312412538 GCF_040937935.1 Hyperolius riggenbachi | reverse complement strand
ATCATACTATTGAATGCTACCATTTCTGTAAGACATTATTATTATTATTTATTGTATTTATAAAGCGCCAACATATTACGCAGCGCTGAACATTTAGTTCAAATCTTCAGAACATAGGAGATCCTAAATATATAATCCTACTCCAGCCAAAATTTAGAAGCAACACTGAATACTGTTGAGTCATTTACAACCTTGGTAAGCAACCTTGGAAGCACAATGCTGCTATTCAAACACCAGGCACACCAAAAAGGCGCTTTGAGCTAGATACAGCTTTGGACAAAGCTTATTTACCCGAGGAAGTGGCTTCAGGGCACGAAACTAGTTTTTGTCCATTGACATCATCTTATAGTTACCTTCCTTTTAAGCAGTTTTAAGTTTTTATACTTTTATCTGGTGCTTCCAGTCACTAACTAAAAGTGCAGGATGGTTTACTCAAAGTTTTAAAAGAGAAGTTTCCCTGCAAACCTGCACCATAAACAATCCTCCATAAAGTATAAGAAATGTAAATACATAATTTTTTTGGGGGTGTATAATTTTTTTTTTTTTTGTGTGTGTGATAGAACTGGTTAAGCTGAAGCAGTAGCTGATAAGCGTTTTGAGATGGTCTTCTAATACGGTTTGCCCTCTTTGTCAGGCAGGTCTTCACAGGGCTGGAGGTGGGGTGGGGGGAAGAAGAGTCTGAGGCCATGGCAGCTACTTTCATAACACGGAATGTGTGGAAATGCCAAGATGTTTACTGGTATAAAGCAAACAGATGCGCCAACAGGATAAGAAGCATTACAATTTTAAAAAATTGCTAAGGAGGCAGTGGTGGACTTACCTCCTGGAAGCAGACACTAGAAATGTCAGTTTCAAAAAAAGACGCAACTTTATTAGCATTCTCCAAAATAAGGTTGCAACTGGTTTCTCAGGTTTTAACCGTCTTCATCAGGTAATAAAAGAGGAGTATACGGCAGCAATAGGTCAGACATACGCTATAGAGGAGTTGAGTGTATGCCTGACCTATTGCTGCCATATACTCCTCTTTTATTGCCTGATGAAGCGGGTTTAAATCTGCGAAACACGTTGCAACCTTGTTTTGGTGTATGCCAATCAAGTTACGTCTGTTTTTGAAACTGACAGCTCTAGTGTCTGCTTCCAGGAGGTCACTCCATCACTGCCTCCTTAGCAATTTTTTTGAAAAAAGTTAAGTGTTTTTTATCCTGTTGGCGCCTCTTGTTTGCTTTATATCATAACTGAGTCCACTCCTTGTGGAGGGGTGACACACCCCTTCTTCCTGATCTACAGAGAGAAACAGAGTGACTTGAATGGGGACAGGTCTAATCTCCCCACTTGCATTTACAGTGGTTACCTTGGAGGTAACCCCGGTTTGTGAGTATATATTTCTACTTGTTTTTATAATTTCCTTTTGCCAGTACATATTACACTATTTTGGCCTCTCTGTGTCCTCTTCTGTCTTCCCCTCCAAGATGTTTACTGGAGTTTACTGGCGTAAACATCTTGGCGCTTTTCTCTGGGCAAGGATGGGCGGCAAGGCCAGGTGACGGAAGTCGGGTGATTCAAGGTCTTCAGGACAACTTAGAGGGAGAAGGCAGTGCAGGTAACTATAAAAAAACTTTCTTTTACTGGAAGGCTGCTAGATTTTAAATTGCAGGCTGGAGAACCGCTTTATTATGACAATTTTCTTTTAGGATTCATGCTCATGAAAATAAGACACAAAGCAATACATTTTTTAGAATATATAGTATGTAACATATTCAAACCAATTAAGTAAAATAAAAATGCAATATACAAGCAAGACATTCCAATTTGCTGTGTTAACAGTTTGTCACATAAAGAAACTCACGGGTAGTGGTACACTGAGTGGTACTGGGGCAAACTGGGTATATAGGTGCATGGGAACAGGAACAAACACTGGCACGGGCACAGGAAGCACCAAGATCTGTGGTTTGCCATCATCCTCTGCAGAGACACATAATATACAGTCAAGCATATACAGATAAATCAGATACATTCTAGAGTAGCTATCTAAATAGATTCTCTAGGAACTAGTATACCAAAAGAGCACCATTGTGTGAGAACTTTTCATAGCTGAGACAGCTGCTACTGGGGTGAAGATATTAGCCACCTTTCTATAGAACAATCACATTGATAAGCACACTTGCAGCCTTTGCTGAGCCACTTTTAAAAATATTGGGAAATTGTCCTGAAGATCAATACAACTGAAAATATATTTAAAGCAGAACTGGGCAAATCCCAGCAGTTATGTAGACAAAGATCCATAAAGGACATCTGTCAAAAAAAACCAAACTTGTCAAAAAGAAAAAAGGTTACTTTTTACATTGTACTAATTTTTAGTAATGAATAGACCTGTTTAGCCATCAAATAGATGTATGGTGCATCCATAACTATACTATGATCATCATGTTACAATTTTTTGACAGGATTAGGGTTAAACCAAGGTTTCCTTTAAAGTGAACCACAGATGAAGCGCTCTCATGTATTTTACCATATATATCTGTGGGAACATTAGAGAAAACACCTACCCTGCTCTCGGTTTAATTCTTCACGGTTCAGGTTGCTTCTTATCAGCCCTGATAAAATCCCTGACTGAGCATTCAGTCTGGCTTTGCTATAATGACTCAGCTTAATGATTCCTGAGCAATGCCAGACTGAATGCTCAGTCAGGGATTTTATCAGGGCTGATAAGAAGCAACCTGAACAGTGAAGAATGAAACAGAGCAGGGTAGGTGTTTTCTCAAATGTTCCCACTGATATATATGGTAAAATACATGATGGCGCTTCATCTGTGGTTCACTTTAGAGGAAACCTGAGACGTAAGAACTACAAGCATTTATACTTACCTGGGGCTTTCTCCAGCCCCATGTACTCTGTGGGCTCCCAAGTGCCTCCATTGTTCTGCAGTTTTCTCCAGTAATATGGTCCAGTCAGGCTGTACTGCACAATGCAGTGCAACTGGACCATATTACCAGCGAACTTTGCAGAACAATGGAGCTGGGAAGTACCAAATGGGGGAAGGGGAATTAAAAAAAAATAAAATGTTATGTTAAATTGATGCTCCCTGTTCATTTGGTTTAACCCTAATCCTGTCAAACAATTGTAACATGATGATATATATGGTAAAATACGTGAGGGTGCTTCGTCTCTGGTTCGCTTTAAGCAGAATGCAGCGGGCAGGAGAACTACTGACTAAAATGGTTTTGCTTAAAGTTCAAAATTCACATCTCCAACCCAACCAGTGAAACTGGTACAGGTTTCAGTAAAAGGTGCTGTTTTTTCTAATAAGACAATACTATTACATTATAGCCTCTTAATAAAATCAAATGAAACCTTAATGGTTTCAATATATATATATCGTCAAAAACTATCTTTCCTGATAATTAAGATACAAACAAACAGCTGTCAGAACATAAAAAAACTGCCCACATTGTGCATTAAATCTTACTTTTTTCAAATGAACATAATTAGCATATTATTTTAGATATATTATCCAAAAACCTATTTTCCATCAATGTATTTACCTTATTTGTAGTACTTAAATTTTGCATATTTGGTCTACTTTACCACCACAGAATGTGAAGAAAAAAAAATATAAAAACCTTCTTTTGGCTTCAAAATACTCCTAATGGTGGCCATACATGGTACAATTTTTTCATACAATCTTACCATTTCTATGTAGTATAAAGGTAAATTAAGTGAATATACTGAAAGTATAATTTAGGCAGTTACCTTATATTACATAACAATGGTAATGGTAATGGATTGTATGAAAAAATAGTACAATGTATGGCCACCATAAGAGTCATAGCTCCAAATATGTGACGCTATAAACTGCATTAAGATACCTGTTTGACACTCCTTGGTTTGTGTGTGAGGTTTACAAGAAGTTGCCTTGGTCTGGGTGATAGGCTTGCAGAGTAGAGCTTTGTTCTTGAGAAGTCGAGGGGGCTGCGAAGGAGGGAGTTTTAGGGCATCTGTTTGGGTACTTGCCTGGATGAAATAAAATGTAGGTAGGTCAATAGAAAGGTACACGCTGAAAAAAAATGATTAGAGTTCTCAGATACAATGTCATTTTACTTACATCCCCAATAATTTTAGCCGATACAGTTGGGACAGCACCTGAAAAAAATTGAAATAGCAGCAAAGAGCAGATCAGAAATAACTGAAATGATTAAATGAAATTGAATTAAAAGTAAAGCCAATAAAGATTAATGGGTTGAAGGAAATTATGACAAAGTGAATAGCGCTCTTGTCTTGTGTTGGGGGGTCCCAGTATATCAGGGCCAACACACTATTTGATGCAGTCTGTATGTTCCCCCGATGTTTGTGTGGGTTTCATCCATGCACTTTTGTTTTCTCCCACATCCCAAAAACATGCTGAAGAGTTTAATTGTTCCCCCTAAAACTAGCATTAATCTACATCAGGGACAGAAGACAGACTATGGTAAGGATTAGAGTGTGAGCTCTTCCGAGGGACAGTTACTGACATTTTTCCAATTTTTCAAAGGCTTGAACGGTGTTTCCCAATCTTGTGTGTCGCTTCACATTCATGTATCGAATTCTGCCACCAAAGTCCCTGGAATCTGAAGCAGGGTAGAATCATCCACAAGACAACCTAGGCAGGTGCCTGGGGCCTAGTGGCAATTAAGGGGCCTAACTGCAACCTCCTGACCCCTTTTCCACCTCAGCAACACTATTGGGAACCTCAGCTTACCTTAAAAACTATAGGAGGAAGCCAAGGCTACTACTTTGCCTTCAGCCCCATCTCATCTTAATCCTCCTCTGATTTGCCTCGTAAAGACTGGCCCTCTGCACACCCACCTGGCACCATTGCTTGCCTCTCCCCACCCAACACCCCCACCTGCCTCTTTACACCCACCCGGCAGCATATCTATGAAATAGCCGCTGGGAGATTTGGGCGCAGGATAAAGCCAATATACGGTTTAGTTTTGAAAAGGAGAAGGAGGCGCCCTTGTAGTATGTTCGGTTTAAACTTATGCAAGGAGACTTCGCTCGGTGTAGAATTAAATAGTTTTATTAATAAAAGCACTTTGGACAACGCGTTTCACGGATCAAAACGCTTCCTCAGGTCAAGTAGAGGTGCTTAAAAAATAAACAAATAAACTAATTGGATGCTTGGCATTATATACATTTTTCACATTCCACTGGATAAATGAATTAAAACACATAGAAATATGATAGATCAGCACAATAAAATCAAATTGAAATAATTAAATCATGTATCACCCTAATATTAAATAATATAAAATAATAATATTAAATATATGCTATAATATAGAACACCCTATCTTTTAACTACATATTAACCAGGCCATCTGGTTATGTTAGAATTAATAATTTATAAGTGTCTTGCTATTAGGCTTTTATTATTATTATTATTATTATTTTTTGGATCTGATAACCTAAATGTAGTGGTCTCTAGCAAATATTTAATATTAGGGTGATACATGATTTGATTATTTAAATTAGATTTTATTGTGCTGATTTATCATATTTCTATGTGTTTTAATTCATTTATCCAGTGGAATGTGAAAAATGTATATAATGCCAAGCGTCCAATTAGTTTATTTGTTTTTTTTTAAAGGGAACCAGAGAGGAACGGGGGGTTGAAAAAAGAAAATGATTTTATACATACCTGGGGCTTCTTCCAGCTCCATAAGCCTGAATCGCTCCCACGCCGCCGTCCTCAGCTTCCTGGATCCGCCGGAACCGGGCCCGTCACTTCCGGCGGACGCGGCCAATTGTCCGCATCACAGGGGCTCCCTCCATACATGTACGCATGCGGCAGCGCAGTAAGCAGCCACATGCGTATCTGTATGGAGAGAGAGCACCCTGTAATGCGGAGAATTGGCCGCGTCCGCCGGCCGACTTGCCGACTCGCGGCAATGACGGGACCCGGTGGCGGCGGATCCAGGCAGCGGAGAACGGCGGCGTGGGAGCGATCCGTGCGTATGGGGCTGGAGGAAGCCCCAGGTATGTATATTGAATCCTCTCTGGTTCCCTTTAAGCACCTCTACTTGACCTGAGGAAGCGGTTTGATCCGTGAAACGCGTTGTCCAAAGTGCTTTTATTGATAAAACTATTTAATTCTACACCGAGCGAAGTCTCCTTGCATAAGTTTAAACCGAACATACTACAAGGGCGCCTCCTTCTCCTTTTCGAAACTACGACTTAGTATCACCCTTTTGGTGGGGTTCTTCACGATTACCTAGAAGTGAAACTTTTTTTCTAAGGAGCTGCGACCGATCCTTTCAAAGACCGAGTGGGGACGGGACTTCCCTACATGCCATACAGAGTGGTTGCCTCTATAGCAACCCATGCTTGTGAGTATAATTGCTACTCTTACTTCCTAACCAATTACCAGAAGATAATACACCACAAGGGCTCCTGGTATCCCTTTGGGTTTTTCTCTTTTTCTTTCTGTACTTGTTACATCCCCTGTAATATACGGTTTACCCTGCCACTACACAAGTCCCAGTGGCGTTAATCCCCCTCCACGCCGCCATGGATAGTTGGGAATGATGAAATTAGGCTTCCAGCTATTGCTGGCCTGACCAAATTACAGTTTTAAAAGTAATTTGAGCTCCGTCTTTTGACGGCACCCAAATTACTCACTGAGTGCAGCTATAGCCTAATTCCTATGGTGGCGCCAACTGCACCCAAATATCCAGTGCGGTTTTAACAGTGCTTGCACTCGTCACCCTTACCTGCATTTCCCCACTCAGGACCCTCACCTAACACCTTGTGCACAGCTACCGTCTTTACCTATCAAGCAGCCATCACTGTTGTGGCAGAAGCAGCTGCCACTGTGCCAGCAGCAGCCACTGATTAGCAATTGCCACTTTTATTAGTTTTTCCTAATACATAAGGATCGGAATGTTTCAGCATGGTATGTCACGACTTGAAAAAGGTTGAGAACCTCTAGACTAGAAGTTCATGACACTAATACTGTTTTGTTATGAATGTAGTCAACCACCTTTGCCAACTGACACTAGTACAGGTATCTGCACTCGGAGACATTTATCTCAGTCTTGTTTTTTTGTTAACAACTGTAACATATTTATCTCACCCTTGGCCTCAATTCTGGTAGCTATGTGAGGTAAATATTTTTTTGTAGGTAAAATACCTCATGAGGTATTTTCCTCTTTTTTAGCAATTCTGAAAGATTTCTCTCCATTTCTGAACATGAGGTAAAACATGAGGTAAATGCATAAAGTGAGGTACAACATGAGGTATTTCAGTGGTAAGTATGCAGTAAATAATCGTAGTCTTCGTCTTCCATAAGTTATAATAGATTTTTTTTTGAGGGGGGAATGTGTATTTGATTACGTAGCAACCTATGAAAAGTATATTTATAGGCATCCCTTATAAAAAAAATAAAAAAAAAAATAAGTAAATATTTTGAGTTTTATTTCTACTATTCTTTTCTATTACACAGCCTGAATGGGAACAACACTGAAACAGCAATAGGAACTCCACTAAAAACTGCAAAATGCATACAAAGTGACTTTACCTGCAGGTACAGGCAGGCCTTAAACTGATTGGTAAATTATGTGCTAGCGTGCCCCCTAATTTCCATGAGAATAGCCATTTTTTGGTAAATTACCTCATGAATTACCTCATAATTTACCTCATGAGGTAAAACATGACTAAAACCTACCAGAATTGCTAAATGTCATTACCTCATGAGGTTAATTACCTCACATGAGGTAATGTGTTTCATAACCCTACCAGAATTGAGGCCAATGTTTACTATAGGGACATGGACAAAAAAAGTGCATGTTCTTGTTGTTACCATTTTAACACATTACCTTGTAAGACGTTGGTAGAATTTGCTGTAGGCTGTGCAGCAGGGGCACTTGCAAGTGATACCACATTGGCAATAACTGGAGTGGAATCTTTGGCTCCAGAAGAGCCTGTAGAAGCTGGGACTGGCTGGACCATAGGGGTGTTGGATGCTGAGGGAAAGAAAAGAGACCAAGAACTTTGGTAATCTGTACTAGGTAATGACTGCAACATATATCATCTGAAATGACTGTAGATGTACACAATTAAGTTATATTATTAAGAAAGATTTACAAAAATAAAATAAGGATTCCCAACAAACTGTTTTAAAGTGCATTGCCAATACACTAATGACTCCACCACAAGGTGTGAGGTTACTTGAAAAAACATATTCGTTGACTAGCTGGAAGTACACATTCACCGTTTCTCTGGATGTTATGCTCATCTCGCCGCATGGGCGCCATCTTATCAGCACAGTGACCAATCTCAGGAGAGCGGAGGAGGGGGAGTGTGCAAGTCAGACGGACACAGCACTATGGCCAATCGGAGCAGGGTGGGTAGGAGGGGGCGTGTGCAGAACGGAAAGACGTACAGACACAACAGCCAGCTTAGAAATTATTATTCTAGATGGCACTGGAAAGCACATGGGGAAGGACTGTTAGAATTTGCTTTTCTTGAGTGGCATGTTCACATTTTTGCCAAGCTGTTTCTTCAGATACTCATGCTCTTCTTGATGCCTGCCTGAGTCAGAGCCCTGAAGCATATTAACATGATCAATAGTAGTAAGAAAAATTACGACTGGTTTACAGTGAATGTATTGCACTGAGCCTTAATGCTACGCTTATAGGTCAGTTTACATGTATTTTATATAGCTTCTTAGCAGAGATAGTCATTATTGGCTGCCTTGGCAGAGTTTCATCTAGCATGTATACAGTTAGTAGTCAGAACTCTCGGCTAAAATAGTTTGCTTAAATTTCCAAATTTACATCTCCAACCCAACCAGTGCAACAGGAACAATCTTCTAGTTTTAGCAAAAGTACAAAGAAAACAATGCGCTATTACACTCAAACACAAATGAAGCTGTTAAACGGTGATAAAATATTCTTATTTATCTTTGCCACAAGAGTGCATTAATTGACACTAGGTTCACAATTGGTTTTCTCCTGAAACCACTGCTAATAGCGATTCATCCAAATATGTGTCCTCTGCAATCTGCCTCCTCTGACCTCTCCACCCCCTTTCTTCTCTATCACCTCTTGTTGCTGCTGCCAAAAAAATTGCTTCTTCTGCTGAATAGTGACTGGAAAGGGGAGAACAAAACATTACTTTAAAAAAAAAAAAAAAAAAAACTGCATTCACCTTCTGTTCTCCCTTGATGGCAGCTGCACAGAAAGGGAATCGAATTACAGCACTATCGGGCAGGGACAACAGGAGGCAAGCTATGGGACATCAAAGCAGCTTACAACTAGAAATGGCCAGAATCATTTGCAATAAAAAGGAACTGAAGAAGACCGATGAGTCCAGAGGACACGTACAACAGTATATATACCCTAGGTTCTCAACACGCGGTACACGTACGCCCATGGATACTTGGATCAGGTACAGGAAATACCTGAACCGAAAATACATTTGTGAGTTAATTGTATACATAGATGTAATGGTGACTAGACCTGTCTGGATTCCCTAAATCATATTTATTAAGAAAAAAATTAAGAAGTTAAAATTAAATAAAAATGTCTGGCGTGTAGACAGCAG
Organism: Hyperolius riggenbachi; assembly: GCF_040937935.1. Classification (NCBI taxonomy): domain Eukaryota; kingdom Metazoa; phylum Chordata; class Amphibia; order Anura; family Hyperoliidae; genus Hyperolius; species Hyperolius riggenbachi. The sequence goes on along the minus strand of NC_090647.1, from coordinate 312,402,956 downwards.
CCTTTTCAGTGGGAGGTAAAAATCTGATTCAATCAACTACCACAAAAAAAAAAAAATATGTGGCAGATCCAAATGTTTTGGCTTCTAAATACTTGTCAGGAGAGCTGCATTCAACTTCCTCATTCGCATAGGTAAAACATAGTTATCTTATGTCACATGTCAGTTCAGCTATACGTTAACCTCTTAAAGACCACAGGTTTATACCCACCTAGTGACCAGGCCATTTTTCACAATTCAGCTTTAAAGTGAATGTTTACCAGATTAAAAAAGAAAAAGCCAGATACTCACCTAAGGAGAGGGAAGGCTTGGTCCTAATGAGCCTTCCCCCTCCTCTCCCGGTGCCCGGTCCCGCGCAGGATCCCCCGTGGCAGTATTCGACCAGTTCGGTCAAATACTGCCTCTTCCGCATGCCTTCGGGAGCTTTCGGAAGCCTTCGGGAGCACTTGCATGCGCGAGCGCCCTCTATGACGCACTCGCGCGTACGTAGTATGGAGCGGCCCGCCTTCGGAAGCCCGAGTGCTCCCGAAGACCTCCGAAGTCCCTGCGGCGGCGGACGCGAACGGGGGAGCCAGCGCAGCACCGAGGGCACCGGGAGAGGAGAGGGAAGGCTCATTAGGACCGAGCCTTCCCTCTCCTTAGTTGAGTATCTGACTTTTTCTTTTTTAATCCGGTACCCATTGGCTTTAACAGTTTATTGCTCGGCCATACAACTTAGCAGCCAGATTAAGTTTACCTCCTTTTCTTCTCACTAATAAAGCTGTATTTTGGAGGTCTCGGATTGCTGCTGCTACTGTCCGTTTTTATTCAATTAAAAAAAAGCGTTTTTTTTTTCTGTATCCCCTCCTCCCTTCCCCCTCTTAATTGGCCCTAGAATGTGATCCATACAATACACTACACATACATAGGCATCAGCCTATGTATGTGATTACTGTTGATTATGAGCCCATCAGAGGGACACTTAAGTGACAGGGCTGCCACTTGTACAGCGCTGTGCTAGATCATAAACCATAAATGATGGTTTGAAATGTATTTGTTCACAACAGAAGATACTCTGCAAACCCCAACTTTCATAATTGAGTGCATGCTGCAATAATGCTGTGTTTATCATGTTTCTACTGAAGTTGTATTTATTTTGCATTATTAAAGAGAACCGGAGGCGGTTCCTTGGGGAGCAGATGAGACACAGAGGCATGTTCTCTGCCTCATGACATGCCTCTGTTCCCCACACCGCCACTCTTTGCCCCTCTACCGCCACGCTTCAGCCCCCCAAGATTAGCGACAATATTTGTCGCTATTTCGGAGGGTAAATACAGGAGAGGGATTCCCGAGCTGCCATTGGGCAGTTCTCTCTCCCTGGCCACGTCCCCCTGCACGCTGAAAGAGCGAATCAATCTCTCTTTTCAGCAATGTGACCCAGAGGTCATAAAAGTGAAAGTGGGCCAGTGCGGTCCACAAGAGCGGCGGTTGTGGCGGCTACCTGATCCGCACAGCCCCCCGGATCAGGTAGCTTTTTTTTTTTAATTTTATGAGCCCATCTTTGGGCTCTCTTTACAGGGACTCAGAGCTCAGCATACTAAAAACATTTATACATACCTGCGGCTTCCTCCAGCCCCATAAGCTCCGATCGCTGCCACGCCGTCGTCCTCAGTCTTCTGCAGCGTCGGTACCGGGTTCCCGCACTTCCGTCAGTCGCAGCCAGTCTACGCAGGAGAAGTGCGCTCTTTGCGTATCTCTCCAGCAGCTGCTGGAGAGATACATAGAGGGTGCTCTTCTCTTACGCCAGACTGGCTCCGACTGACGGAAGAGCAGGGACCCGGTACGGGCGCTGCAGAAAACTGAGGACAACGGCGTGTGAGCGATCAGAGCTTATGGGACTGGAGGAAGCCGCAGGTATGTATAAATCTTTTTAGTATGCTGAGCTCTGGTACACTTTAACCACTTCAGGATGAGAGCAATTTTCACATATCAACACTGCTCCCATTCATTTGTCAATAACTTTATTACTACTACCCACACCCAAATTATCTATATATTGTTTTTTTCAGGACAAATTAGGCTTTTAGCGTGTGAACATTTTATGTAGTAATTACCTTATTTTCTATACATTTCAAAGGGTAATTAAGGTAAAAAATTGAAAAAAACAAAACATTTCTCCATTTACATCCAATATAGCTTTACAAAAAACAGTGCCAAGTATAAGTTAAACCCACACATTTTATTTGCTCATCCATTTTTGCTTCCTCATTGTACACTAATTATAATACCTTATTTTCAAAAATAATAGCAATAGACCCTCATGGCATACATAGGCCTCAACCCTAAAACGCTCTTAACTCCATTCTACAACTTATCAGGGTTAAAATGTTACCACGTCTCTTATAGTTTTGCTAAGACTTTCCCAGGGATCATAGTTTTGAAAATTACTTTTTTTATGTTGGATTGAGTGCACGTCGCATGCCTCATTTAGTAACAAAATGGTGGTGCTATCTCCACAACTACACTGGACAAATTAATTCATCAAGTTAGGCTTAAAGAGAACCTGTACTGAGTAAAAATATTTAAAATAAACACATGAGGTAACTTCAAATGAACATTACATAGTTACCTTACCATCAGTTCCTCTCAGAAGCTCACCATTTTCTTCTGACAATAATCCCTTCCAGTTCTGACAATATTTTGTCAGATCTGAAATATATCAGTTGCTGTCAGTAAAATATCAGTTGCTGTCAGTTATAGCTGAGAGGAAAACAGATGCACCAGGTAATGTCTATGTTTCCCTATGGCTCAAGTGGGCGATGTTACAGTTTAACTGTGTGCTGACCAGAAAGCTGTTATGGGTAATGGCTATTTTAAAAATGGAGGACGGAAAATTCCCTTGATCACAGTGAACAAACAGGACGCGGGAAAGGAGAAAGACACTGAGGAGTAGACTACATGGAAGGTAAGTATGACTTGTGTATGCTTATTTTGACTTTTAATCTTTACTTCAGGTTTTCTTTAAGTAATACTAGTCTATATAAATCAAATTTCTGAATTTTTGTGAAATAAAAAAAAAGGGGCACTACAGCAGAAAACTGTAAAATTTAAAATCTGTGCAAACAGACAAACAAGTACATTTTTTTCCAGAGTAAAATGAGCCATAAATTACTTTTCTCCTATGTTGCTGTCACTTACAGTAGGCAGTAGAAATCTGACAGAAGTGACAGGTTTTGGACTAGTCCATCCCTTCATAGGGGATTTTCAGCAAGCCTTTTATTCTTTATAAAGATATTCCCGAAAAAGGCTTTAAACAATGATGCTGGCCAGCTGCCCTGCTCCTTACACAGTTTTTTGGCAGTTGGACAGAGCAACAGCCATTCACTAAGTGCTTTTGAAAATAAATATATCCCTGAGAATCCCCTATAAAGAGATGGACTAGTCCAAAACCTGTCACTTCTGTCAGATTTCTACTACCTACTGTAAGTGACAGCAACATAGGAGAAAAGTAATTTATGGTTCATTTTACTCTGGAAAAAATGTACTTCTAAATTGTATACCTTTGCACAGATTTTAAATTTTACAGTTTTTCGCTGTAGTGCCCCTTTAATAAAACACATAACATTTCAACCGAGCAGAGAGATCAGAAGTCCCTATTGCAAATCTCTTCAGCTTTAGAAAACCATAATCAGAATTGAGCATCAACAAACCTGTATTATTGACTGGAGACGTCTCCCCTGTGCCCTGCTGGCTGCAGAATGCAACTAGACACATCAGGTTGCAGAAATGCTTTATCTCGCCTTTCCACTTTAATGATTCACTCAGTTTGCCTTGCCGCTTGCAATGTTCACATTTCCCCATCTAACAAAATAGGAAAAACAACATTAGAGATTGTATTTCATAATTCTTCTTTCCTATACCTGGCCTCAAAACCCAGAATGTCAGTCCCTCAGGATCCAGATGGCACATGACGAATGAGAAGTTGCACAAATACCCCATTTACAACAACCTATGCACTACCTATGCACAGTCCACCTACTGTAGCTAAAATCTTCCACAGACTGCCACTAGAATATGGAACTGATATTTCATGAAAGTCTCACATATTCCAGCAAAAACCACCCTCCCTCTGATGCGTTGAAGTTGTTGCCAATGTTGAAGCAATGGGCCTAAGTATTTGAAGATGTGCACCTATGATCAGCCAACGAGACCTGTAGCTCCAATTTATAGACAAACAAACATCATGTGAAATTAACAAACTTTCTGACTCCCAAATTCTCTTCACCCACAATCAAACACATGTTGATGCCGATGACTGGAGCCTAAAGAGAGAAATGAGCTACAGAAATCTATAACGTTTGGTAGTTAACTGACACCTAAGAAAGAGGAATGTAATAAAACTGATCAACATAATGACTGTATTGTATAAAACAATTCCCTGAAACGATCAATCTTATATCATCTCCTGTATTATCTCAAATCATCCTAGTGACACCTTCCAGCTTTCCACAAATAAACGGGTTGTACAGTTTTTTTGAAAATAGAACTTTAATTAAAGTAACAAAACGCAGCTTTGAAAAATGATAAGTTCCAATATTCATTCAAGAATATGTAGCACACTTTTTTCTTCTTAAAACCCATAGTCTAGGTAGCTCCCTCAAAACTGTACATAAATAAATCAGATTTCAAAGGATACCTAACCTGAGGCAAAGGTACCCAAGATGAGCACAGAGGCATGTTCATGCTGGATCCACATACCTCTGTGCAACTGAGGAACTATCCTAGAACAAACATGTAAAAAGGGCAGCGGGTTAAGCCGATGCAGCACGTGCGTCGGTCATGCAGCAGGTGGACTAGCGGTGTGAACATTAAAGATGGCAGTCGGTCGGGTGAGTTGATCCGTTGGGCAGATCGCTCTTGGGTTGGGGTCTGTTGTACACACGTTTGATTATCAGCTGAGGTGGTCATTATCAACCGCCTCAGCCAACTTTAGTCAAGCAGGTGTGAGAGCCTTTAGCCATCAGTGATGAGAAGAAAGGACTTTATGACTACTAAACTAATGAACTCTGACCAATATATCATTCTGTTATGTGTGATGAATTAATTTTTCATTCATACTGACAACTTTTGTTGTTGATCAATATATTAACCTCTTCACCTCAAAGGGTTTTTCTGCTCAAAAAACCAGAGCAGTTTTCACCCGTCAGCGCTCCTTCCATTCATTCACCTATAACTTTATTACTACTTATTACAGCGAAACAATCTATATCTTGTTTTTTTTGCCACTGTATAGGCTTTCTTTGGGGGGTACTTTTTGCTAAAAATTATTTTCTTCTAACTCAGTTTTAATAAGAAGAATAAGAAAATTTTTTTAAAAAAAACATTTCTCAGTTTTCAGCCTTTATATTTTAAAAATGAAACATGCTACCGTAACTAAAACCCACACATTTTATTTTCCCGTTTGTATAGTTTATTGCAACGTTTAAACTTTTTCCCTAGTACAATGGATGGCGCCAATATTTCATTTGGAAATAAAGGTGCATTTTTTAAGTTTTGCGTCTATCCCCAATTACAGGCCCATAATTTATAAAGTAATTGTAGTATACAGTTTTTGTATACATATTAAAAAAGTTCAGTCCCTAAGGTAACTATTTATGTATTTTTTTTTTCATTTTGTAATTTTTTTTTTATTAAAAAAAAAATGGTAACTTTAGTGGAGTGTCAGGGGTTAATAATAATAATAAAAAAGGTAACTAGGGATAATAAACTAAAAAAAAAAGGGGGATGTAATATTACAATTTGGCCACAAGATGTCCTCAGTAGTGACTTCAGCTCCGTACTGTTTGTACGGAAACGGAAGCACTACGCATACGGAATGAATGAATGGCCGAGCCGTCTGTATAGACGGCTGCAGCCATTCACACGGGGAATTAGATCAATGAATGGGATTTGTTTTCCCATTCATTGATCTAGCGGCGGGCGATCGGCGGTAATGAGCGGCGGTACCGAGCGCGGGGGGGCGTAGCGGGAGGGACGTAGTACCTACGTCCCTGCACAGAGTTATGGCAGTTTGCAGGGACGTAGTTACTCGTCCCGGGGGAGGGGAAATTGTTAGAATGCATAGACCACACCTGAGATTCTCCATCCCTGTAGCCTTAACCCCTGAAAAAGGTACACAGGCCATATCTGAGGAAACAAAACTCATACTTTTATTTGTGACACAAAAAACAATGCTATGTGACCTTAAGAGAGCTTAGCCAAGTTTGTTTGGGGGGAGTCCTTCGTTATCTTCAGTACCATAAATTCAATACTAATTACAAAACCAGGAGGTTGATTGGTGGTAAAATCAGCCCTCTTCAGAAAGTAACTATGCAAATTAACTCAAGCGTTTAGAATAGGCGCAGGAGGAAAAACAGTCAAAGGTGAATCGAGAGGCTTTTCCTCAGACCCGTTTCATTTACAGTGGATTTATAGATTACCATATATAGATATAGTAGTTTTCAAATTAAAATTGCAGAATTTAATGAAGGCAATTTATGATAACAATAGTTTCCTGGATTTCAGCATTGATCCATAGAAACCCTTACATTTCCATTTCATGAATGGAGATACCTTTTAAAAGTACTCCTGTAACTTTCTTCATTAAAACAAGATTAGCAATGCTACAGAGAGTATCTACATTATATAATACAGTGCTATAAGGCATTTCATATTTTAGCATCAGGAACTGGTGAAATCTAGGGATACATAATATGTCAACCCCGTAATGTCTGGAAATGGCTGTTAAATAGGTTGCTGCAGTTACAGTTTTCAATGTTTCCAGTGAGTAAAATAAGCTGCTCATAGGATTCTGCTCAGTTACAGACAGCTAGTACCCCCTTAGTTGTGGTCTTCAGGCTTCAGTATGTGTGCTTACTACTAACACTGTTCAATTTATGCTAACAGTCATCTGGCTGTCATCTACTCATTACACCATGTTAGTACATAAACAAAGGACCAATATGTTTTCATTTTAAAACTGTAGTTAATTGCTTACCTGGTAGAAAAGCACTGTGAATTTAGACATGCATTCTTCCCCGCAAAACTCTTCCAACTTTCCTCCAAAATGATTGCGTACCAGCTTTGGGGAGGTTTGGCAGCAGTAGCTGCACATTTTACAGTAATTTCCCCACTTCTTGGAAAGATCATGTTTGTACAGTAGCTTACAACCTACAATAATCAAGCACAGCATTGAGAACCTGCAGATCTATCTTCCACACTTATCACTTATGTAGACCACATGCCTTAAGTTTCATATACAACTTCCATTGCTGAACATAAAAATAAAAAGCAGCATTAATATGAGAAAATGGAGTATTGTTTGCATTTCGACTGTACGAAGTAATAGAATAACACCCACAATGAAAACAGATGGTATCACAAGTTTTTAGACCCCCAAGTTCTGTGCACCCCAGTGAGTACCTTCATTTGTAACAGTCAATTTGCAATAAGCTTTGAGATAAGAAAAATTATAAATCATATATTCACCAACCTGAACCGGTATGTTTTAATGAATTAATAAAGCAATGTTTTGACAGCACTCCTAATAGCTACAGATATTCCATATATGGGTCACAGAGAACGTGAGATGATGCTACTAACAACTGGGGCTACTTGGTAAACGCCATCTTTTATAAAGAGTACATTCGGTAAAGTGAATGTAAACGCTGTTCTAGAGAATAACAATAGCCAGTGCAGCAAAATGAGGCATAACGATCCTTTCATACAATCCAATGGAACTTCAAGTCCAGTGGAAAACACCTATCAAAAAAAAGTTATTGCAGAATTGTATTTTTTAAGAAAATCAATATTTTCAAAACAAAATTTTCGTATAAGGAGCAATTTCACCTACTTCTAGTTACTTTACTTTTATTCAGGAATCCATGATATAATAGTCAATGTCAAATATAAATAGACATTAAATACAGGGCTGTGGAGTCGGTCCAAAAATCCACCGACTCCGACTCCTCAGTTTAGGATTTCACCGACTCCGACTCCTCTAATTTGCATATTACAATTTTGTTGATTAAAAGTATGTAACATGAAATTCGTCTCTTAACTGCCAACGCTTAGGAATTTTACAAGACAACTGAAGTGAGAAGGATATGTAGACTACTATATTTATTCCCTTTAGACTTAAGGTGCCCATACACTCGTCAGATTGGCAGCAGATAGATAAGAAATGCATCTGATGATCTATCTGATGCGTTTTTAGAACATTTTTTACCAGGATAGAATTCCAATAGATTTCAGTTTGAAATTTTTTTGCCATCAGATTTCCATTAAGGCCAATGCAAACTGATAAGCAATCTGATAAGCAATCTCATCAGATCGATCTATCTGCTGCCAATCTGACGAGTGTATGGGCACCTTTAGTGTGGGTACATGTAAGAATGATGTGCAGGTACTCTGCAGGGGAATGAGGAGATTGTAAACAGACAACACCTCTGTGTTCAATGTGCACAGCATTCTCAGTGGATTCCCTGCAGCTCTGTGGGGAGTGCATATGTAGAGTATAGTACTACTGTGTAACAAAGTAAACCTGAGACCGATGAAACTAAAGTTTTATACATACCTGGGGCTTCCTCCAGCCGCCTTCAGGATAATCAGTCCCTCGTTGTCCTCCTCCACCACCTGGATCTTCTGCTATGAGTCCAGGTACTTGAGCCAGTCGGGCGTAGTGCGCATGCACACACTCCGCCGCCAGGAGCATACTACACCTGTGCAGCACTATTGAGCAGGTGCAGAATGTTCCTGGCTGTGGGAGCGGCATGCGGCCGGACAGCGCTGACTGGCTGAATTACCAGGACTCATAGCAGAAGATCCGGGTGGTGGAGGACAGTGAGGGACTGATTAGCCTGAAGGGGGCTGGAGGAAGCCCCAGGTATGTATAAAACTTTACTTTTCATCCGTCTCAGTTACCCTTTAATATGTAGTCACCAAACCAAATTTTAACAACATATCAAATTATTTGATTTCATCAGCAAAGGGAGTGCATATATTTGCATAAATCAGCATCAATGTAGAATTATTTCCATCTCGTTGACCATCTATATTAGTGACACAGCTACACATCAGGCTTTATTCTTACAGCATAGATGTTATTTAGTATATATAAGAGATTCCTGTGTACACATCATATATACAGTCACAATCAGATATGTATATCTGACCTTAAAAATACGGGGACTGCTTTATTGAAGCAGCACAAGTAACTAATTTTGATTGGTTTATTTCATTTTTGTGGACTAAGCACAGCTATTACTGTATAGATACTGTATATATACATTATTTTTAATGACTATTATCTGAGAAATAGAACATTTTATATTTTCTATTTTACAGTTACAAATTCATTAGGAGTCGGTGCATTTTTTCCCGACTCCGACTCCAGGCACCCAAAATTGCCCGACTCCACGACTCCGATTCCACAGCCCTGATTAAACATGCACTGTATTCAATGCATGTTTAGTTCCAAAGGAGAAAACTGATGATGAAGAGCAGTGTTTAATTTTTGGGTCCACCCTCCCACTTCACATTGCCACAGATGGATGTGGTGCTAGACAATAAACAGAATGCAAGTTCGAGCCAGTGGAATGCCCCTTCTGCTGGATTTTATGCACTTGAGAAGTTGTAGGAGTGGTGCACCTGTGTGAAGGATTGGCATTGGTGATAACTCTCCTTGACAAAGGATTGAGCAACAGTGACATTGGTGAGTCAGTGATAGTTTTCAAAGGAAACTCCTTGGGAAGGTGAGAGTAAATGTAGGCCACACAGGCTGCTCAAATGAAGTCATGCAATCAGATTTTTCAGGAAAGGGAGGACAACTAGCCTCTTGTATCTTAGCGTCTGAGGACATGAATAGGCACAGCCATCATTTTTGTTTTACCTAGAGTACCGTATTTTCCGCCGTATAAGACGCTCCGGAATATAAGACTCACCCAGGTTTAGAGGGCAAAAACCAGGGGAAAAAAAAAAAAATACTAAACCTGGTATGTCCATATTCCAGGAGCGCCTTGTACATGTTATCCCTCAAATGGTAACCTCCTGTGTCCCCCATTTCTGTCCCATGTCTCCCCCTGTGTCCCCTATGCATCCTCCAGTCTGCCCCATGCCATCCATCAGCCTGCCCCATGCCACCTACTGTCACTCGTCCAGCAGTCCCCCTCATGTCTCCTCCACCATGCCTGTGACCTCCCTCATGTCTGCTCGCCACGTGTCTGCATCCCCCCGCTGTGTGCACAGCTTCCCCCGCGTGTTGCCTGGGCCCCACCGGGTGTGTAGTAGCAGCGGCTTACCTCCTCCATCATGCCCGCGGAGACTGCAGACCTCCTTCCTCTATGCGCGTCTTCCTCTAGTGCCGGGCTTGTAATGACGCGTCATCGATGACGCGTCATTACAAGCTCGGCACTAGAGGAAGACGCGCATCGAGGAAGGAGGTCTGCAGTCTCCGCGGGCATGATGGAGGAGGTAAGCTGCTGCTACTACACACCCGGGGGGGGGGGCCCAGGCAACACGCGGGGGAGCCGCACACACAGCGGGCGGGGGGGCAGACAACACAGCCATACACACAGCGGGCGGGGGGGTCAGACAACACGCGGGGGGAGCTGTGCACACAGCGGGCGGGAGGAGGGCAGACAAAACGTGGCGGAAGGCAAACATGCAGCGCAGGGATGCGGCAAACATGATGAAGGACAAATAGGGAGACAGGAGGCCGCAAACGGGCAGGGAATCCCCGACGTGGCGGCGGTTCGGCGACGTTCGGAAGTCGGGGATTCCCTGTCTTTGCCATTTAAGACACAGGGACTTTTTCTCCCCATTTTTTGGGGGAGAAAAATTGCGTCTTATATGGCGAAAAATACGGTATGTTGCAATTTCATTCCTGATTTATTCAAATAATATTGGTAACACAGTAAAAATGTTCATGGCGTTTTATAAAAAACTGGCAAGGAAAAATAAATAAATAAATAAAAAAAAAAAAAATCAGAAAAGGCTTACATCACCCTACTGACCAGGCTATTTCTCACAATTCAGCACGCTGCAGCTTTAACAGTTTGCTGCACGGCCATACAACTTAGCACACAAATGAATCTTGCCTCCTTTTCTTGCCACCAACAGAGCTTTCTGTTGGTGACATCTGATTGCTGCTGCAATTTGTATTTTTTTTTTATTTTATTTATATTTTTTAAATAAAAATGGTTTGTTTTTTCCTCCCTCCTCCCTCCCCTCGTGAGGCGGTAGCAGACTGGTTAAAGTAAACTTACTCATTAAAGTAAAATGTATTTTTAACCAGTTCAGGTACCTGACAATTCTGGCGATTGAGCTGTGTCACTATTGATACAGCATTAACTTTTTAAGTACTTGTGCCACCTAAGCGATTATAGACAGATTTTTTTTTCAGGACTATATAGGGTTTCTCTGAGTATTATTTTCTTCCTAAATATATTTTATAGCTATTTTACAGGTGGAAAATAGACATGAATGCAGAAAATACACTTTTTTCATGTTTATTTTCAGCTGCACGTCTGTAGAGGTCAGATTGCTAAGGGTGATAGTTTGAGAGCCCCTGACCCATACAGATGCATCACTAAGCAACAGCAGAGCAATACATTTGTACAGCATTGGGGCCCTGAACTGTCACTGCATCAATCTCATCCGATCTCTCCAGGCTGCAGTCATTAAAGGTGTGCACACATCTTAAAGCCAAGTCCAGGTGACACAAAAGGTTTACAGACTAGGAAGGGGTTAACCATTTATTTAAAAAAGAAAAAAAAATCTTTTTATTTTGACATCATTTGTCTCAATTTATAATTTGTTTATTTTTTTACTTTTGAAACTTTTTTTTGTAATCTTTAATGAATGATTTCTGCCATTTACTATACCAGTAATTAATCACTTAAACCGTTTAATCTGATGAGGCAGTCTAGAATGTTTAGACTGCTACAAAGCATCAGGAGAGACATTCAACAGCATTCCCCAAAGAGTGGAGTTGATGGGTAACCTGTGAACTCGGGATACAGCACTGTAAATAATAGTTATTGCAAAATGTTAAAATGCAAAAAAAAATTAATCATACAAAAAACTCACCTTCACTACAAAACACCTTCTCAACACCTGAGAAGCGTACAACTTCTTTCATGGTTTTTTCTATTTTGCAGTATTCACACATAGCTGTAACCATGTTGATTTTTTTATATTCATCACAGCATGCTTTTCCACAGAACTGGTACATTTTGCCCTAAGAAAATCAGATCAGTCAGTTTACGGTTAAGTGTCATTTAGAAGAAAGTCATTTTCTTAACTACAACCTACCATAGAGGTGTAATATACATTTCATGCATAGCAAGCAAGCAATATTATTTCCTTACCAAATACATAAATGTCAACTGGCAACTAGAGTGCCCAGATATAACAAGCAGTGCAAAATAGTATCAATAGTAACCCTTGCTCTTAACAAGGATAAATCTGGCATTATTATACTGTCTTCTGTGTTGATGCTCTGCCTCTAATACTTTAAAGGGGTTCTCTTGGCTATTTAAAAAAAACAAAAAGTGCCACTTTACCTGGAGCTTCTATCGGCCCCCCCTGCAGCTGGAATGCCCCGCGCTGTCCTACTCCGATGCTCCGTTCCCCGCCGCCGGCACCGGGCTAATTATTTATCTAACTAGACAAATAGAACTGCGGCCGCACGCATCCTTGCTCCCGCGCACGTCATTGGGAGCTTACTGCACAGGTGCAGTCCGAAGTTTTCTTGTACTGTGCCTGCGCACTAAGCTCCCAATGACGCGCATGGGAACGAGCACGCCGCACAGCCACAGTTCTATTCATCTAGTTAGACGAATAATTAACCCAATGCCAGCGATCGGAGCATCGGAGGACAGCGCGGGACATTCCAGCTGCAGGGGGCCGATAGAAGCCCCAGGTAAGTGGCAGTTTTTTTTTTTTTTTTAAATAGCCAAGAGAACCCCTTTAAGTTGGTGGACCAGAATGAGCATGCAGATCAGAGGATTTGACTCTGATCTGACTCCACTGGCTGCATGCTTTTTGCAGGTGTATGACTCGATAGCAAGGGAGGGAAGATTGCAGCCTTCATATTCCTCTCACTTCAGGTTCCCTTTAAGAGCAGTCTGGTCTTGTTTACAGGACTGAGTGAATTTGAATACTGTAAGCAAATCAAGTCATTAAACAAGGTGTAGGAGAGATCGGAAATACCACCGGTGTGGCCTAATGATGACATCTTGAAGCCTAAAAACTAGACAATTGGTGGTAGTTGGATGAATTTTGTCTTCTGACTCACCCCTATGCCGTATAGCTAAATGGCAGTGACAAGGCCAAAGGCCAAACTGAAAGAAAGGCAGGGGGGCCAATAGTGGTGAATGGTGGCAGGGGACATATACTCTCTACAATGAAAGCGAAGGAGGACAGACACTGGCCCAACTAATAGGGGGAATGGGGTCAGACCAAAGGGTTAATGTTGGCATGTGGGAGCCTGGAGGAGTTTTGGCTGCACCTGAGGGCCAGGAGGGATTAATGGCTATTACCCCATCCTGGTCCCCAAGTGCAGCCATTAACTTTGCTGGATAGTCTTATACTTGAGTACTGTAATTAAAAAATTCCAGCTTAAAAGGGTCAAAGATTGGGATCGACTTCTACATGAGGTCGACCTATATCCGAACACATACATCTATACAGTCATCAGAATGATTGCATTGTCTAACAGAAGTGAATTCTACTTAATGGTTGGAAATTATTCAGAAACAATCAAATGCAGAGATAACGTTCAATCATTCCTGAACATAACATACCAGGAGTTTGCGCTCGGTTTCCTTTTGTTATGGTCTGGAAGATTTTACAATTAAGGTGGCCATACATGTTTAGATTGCCACAAAATGTGGCGAACAGATCAATTCTTCTACGATGTGAATATGATCAGAGAGGGATCGATTCCCACTATACACTGCAGAGATTTTCAATAGATTTTACCATAAAGAGTGCAACGCTATGGGCCTTCGATCTACAGCCGTGTCTGATCCATTAAAATTTACCACCCAATCGTATTTATGATAGTTGCGGATTGTCGCATCATAGATAGTTGGCAGATTCAGAGTGAACCTGCCAGTAAAAATCACTGCTTATGTTTAAAGTCTCTGACCTCTGAATTTAATCACAGGAATAAATACATCTCTGCACTACTTCTTATTTTTACAACTAGCAGACCTAAGCCCGTTTGTCTATCTCACCGCCACCACATGTCAGGGCGCACACACACCCGACCTCAGCACGTGCACCCGTCTGCAGGGACAGGTAGGGTTTTATTAAATAGGATAGGGGGTCTGAAGAAGGAGCAAGGAATATAACTGTAGCATAAGCTCCTCACATGCTCAAGGTAATGGAAAGGAAAAGGTGGAATACATTATATCTAAAATTTCAGGGGTAGATAGTTCATCTACCTCGTATTTACCATGTACAATCCGTTTTTAAGTATACAATCTGTACCTTATAATCCATGAGTTCTGGCTTGGTGGCAAACATCCGATTACAAAGCTGGCACTTCAGCTTTGCTGAAAGACGTGCAAGGCTGTTCTGTTGCTGCTGTGTCTGTGACTGGGCAGCTAACCTCTGAAGGCCTGCAGCTGCTGAGTTGCTGCTGCTGCTGCTAACTGTTGAAGTGGAGGTGGTTGATGTGGCAGAAACTACAGACTGTGTACTGCTTCCAGCTTGTGTTGCCGTTGCTGTTGCTGTTGCAGCACTGGCATTCATGATCACCTGACCTTGAGACAGAGGGACCACAGAAGAATTCACTCCAGGAGGCTTGCTGAATAAATTCTGTTTGAGCACACACAAAAAAAGTCTTTAGTACAAAAAAATAACTAATAAATCAAACAAGCAGATGTTGCTGTAAAACGATAAAAAGTATTTAGTTTTTCAGGTTTTGTGCTATCTAGCATATGGTTATGTCCCCCCCCCCCCCCCCCCCCAAAAAAAAAAAAATGTATGCACAAACTGCTATTACGTTAACAAAAATGCTTTGCGGACTCACCTGGAATGAAACTACACAGTTGTAACTGCAGAAATTCCTAATGCTCCCATCGGACATTGCCAAATGATACTGTGGTACGGCCAGGGTTTTGCAGCTGTTACAATTAATCTGTGCACCTTTAAAAACAAAAATATGTAAAGACCTATCACTGTGCATGAAATACAAATGGTCAAGGATTGCTTGTCACTAAAAGACACTAATGCCACCCATATGAGTACGCACATTTCGCCGTGCGGTCACAAAATGGGCGCCAGTGATGATGAGGAGAGAAGTCAGACAGGAAGAAGCACACAGTTCAAACGTGCGAGTACTCTGTATGCTCTGCTGCCATGCTCTCTGCAGGGCCACTATTAACTTGGGGGTGGGGGTGGGGAGAGGGCGGAGAAGGGTGATCCGACACCGGCTTTACTGTATATTCTGTATTAGTCTCCCACTAAGAGCCTGAGCCCGTAACTGCATTTTTAAGAACGCTGCCAGCTCCTACACATTAGGTAGGATTATTAACAGAAAGAAGTGCAACTCTTCATTTAGCGTTGCTACTTTAAACTGTTAATATCAATTGGTATTAAGCTACTGAAAGCTTGCATATATTTGTTTTAGCATATCCCAGGTTGAAATAAACAGAACACGCAGACAAGAGAATTATCACTAAATATAATGTATTCTTGTGATAATGTACAGAGAATATACAAAAATTACATATAAAAAGGATATGATTAAGATGCCTATTGCTAAGATATCTACTAACATATTATAATGTCCACCAAAAAATATTCCATGAAATACATTACCAGTTCCTAGAAGCCTATTACATAGCAGAGCAACAGCATTCTGTTCTGTCTCGTTACCTCTCTTTATAGTGTTAAACAGAAAATGAAACTAACTCATCCTGCTAATTAACATACGCGTATGTCATAGCATATTACATCATCAGAAATTTATGGAATGCAATCTGCTTTCACTTTCTCTTTCTAACCTATGAGTCATACTATGAGACCTCTGCCAAGTATTAGCTAATGTGCTTGCTAAAATATTTCAGCTATTGGTTAGGTCATTCTCAGCGTGGGAATAAATGAGAATAATTTCACATCATTACACTTTAAGCCAGATACACAAACTGGATATACAAGAACTGATTATTAATCATTTCAACAGTAATTTTGAGTCTATGACCTAAAAGAAAATCAAAAGATAAAAATTAATGTAATAGGGAAAGAATGCAATGTTATATATTTGACAACGCGTGTGCGTTTTTCAAGCGTTTAAGGTGTTTCAATGCCTTATAATGCATTTAACGTGGCTCAGGCCAACTCCACTATATCTGCATGGCTTAATTTGCAAATATGTGCTTGGCCTTCTAAAACTTAAAACCCCATTTACATTAGCAGAAGTTGAGCATCTTAATACCTGATGATGTCACACTTTGGACTCTGTAGGCAGACAAACAGTTCACAGAACAGTACAGCTCAGTGCGGCCCACACTGTTGGTGTTCTCAATCATTTCTGCAGATGAGCGTAATGTTTTGCATAATGCACAAGGAGTGATTTTTGCAGATTTCTGTAAAAAAAAAAAAAAAGTCTGGGTTAAAATAAATGACTAACAAGCAAATAAAAGTGAAATGTTTTTATCTGTCAGTTATTGCTTCCTGTAAGGGATAAATGCAACATTTCACTTTAGCCTCTCTTCTAATTCTTTAGTAAAAAAAAAAAAAAAAAAAAAAAAAAAAGGACAAGAAACTTTTGCAACAGAGCTGGAGTTGGCATGGCTACTCAGCAGGTGAATAAATCTTCTCTTTGTGCTCAAGGAGAAAAGTAAAACACTGATGGGGGATGAGTTCTGTTAAACTGATATTTTTAGATAAGGCAGACTAACAAACATTCTTATAACACTGCATTGAAAATATGTCTTCTCAAAATAACTATTAATTATAAAATAGAGACTAATGGTAGCCATACACAGACTGACTTAGCAACTATTTATCAGATCAAACAATAAAGTTTTGCGGTGTTGATTAAAAACATTCAATCAGGCGCTGAGAAAAATAAAAAGTCTGCCACACAAGACCAGGGCTGTGGAGTCAGTCGCAGCAATTTTTGGTTGGAGTCGGCGGTTTCATAAACTGAGGAGTCAGGAGTATTTTTGTACCAACTCCACAGCAATGCACAAAACAGCAAGTGAGGATTTCATAGCACCTCCTTCTCTGCCTCTCAGATCTCGCACATGTGTGCCTGCGCCGCTTCACTACAGTCCTCAGCAGCGAGATATGAGAGGCGGTAACAGAATAGGACGGCCAGATGGGTGGAAGAGGCGTGCTTTATGGGTACAGCATAATCGCTTTCTTCCACACCCTGGGCGTCCCAGACCTTGCAGCGTGAGCGGTGAGCTAACCCCAGCATAAACATCAGTATGTCGCGTACACGCATCATGTATCAGCATGTTGCGTGCGCGTATCACCCGGCATCAATGACACCCGGCGTATAAGACGAACCCTGACTTAGGGTTAAAAAGTAGTCTTATATGCCAGAAGCCTGTCTACAAGATTAATAGTAACTTTTTTCTCAGAGACTTACCTGTTTGAAGGTAGTGACGCAAGCTGAACTACAGAATTTCTTGCACTGACCATCAATGTTCAGTAAATGGCACTGGCCAGAACCACTGTAACAGTAACCCCCACAGTTCTCACAACAGTTCATGGTAAGGTTATTGGCGGAGCGGAATTTAGAAAAGCAAGCATCACTGCAGAGCTTGTGCACCACATTCTGGTAATTTACCTCATGTCGGATCTAAGAAGGAACATACAAATAGAAAAGCTGATAAAATAAGGAATGAATGAAAACGTCCAACAAATTATTGTTCAGTGAGGCGCTTACAACTGCATTTCTTAGACACACGCTACACTTGGTGGAAACGCTATTGGTATGGATGGTGACAGAAACTTTCCTCTTGAACTCATATGTAGAAAGGCAGGATTGACTGCAGAAGTCTTTACTACCACCAGGATCATCAAACGGAGCAGTGATGACATCCTTAGGATTAGCAATAATTCTACAGGAAAAAAACAAAAAATTTAATTGTTCTTGGTTGTTTTCAGGTATAAATAAAGAAAATATAATAGTACTAGTAATACATTTTCAAAGGTTAACAAACGTCTATCAAACATTTCTAACTTTATATCAGATTATTATTATTTTTTAAATAAAAACATTTAATGCATAGGCCCGGTTCACATTAGCTTTTGCCAACGGAACCGGCCATACGGTTCCGTGGTCCGTTCCGCTGAACAGACAAAAAAATGCTGCAGGACCTAATTTCCCAGACTGTTTCGTTCAGTGGAATGGAAACGGAAGGATTTTCAGCACAATAGGAATCTATGAAAACGGACATTTTACAGCACACTGGCTGTAAAAATGGACCGTTTTCCCGGATCCAGATGGCCGGATCTTTACAGCTGGTTCTGCAAAAAAAACGTAGATGTGAACCGGGCCTTAAGTATAGTAACTCTTGAACTTCCCTCCTCTAAGAAAAAATAATATATATTAAAGGATCACCATCAATATAAATAAATAAAATAAATCGTACAAAAATGTATGTTTGTCTCAGAGAGAACCATTCACTTTGGCATGTAGCACTGTTTTATCACCACAAATAGATACCACACTCCACCGCTCATCCACTGGATGTCAAGTAGAGAGTATCCTGCTCGAGCTGTAGCTTCCAACCTGTATAATGCATTTATGTGTGTGAAGACAAAGCAAAAAAAGGGGAGGGCGTCCTCAGTGGCGTCTGATCCTGTAAACGTTTATTCATTTTTAAAATACAATATGTACACTTAATTGGGTCAGTTACTGAGAGCAGACATTTATCCTCGATATTCTGCACGTTATATTGAGTACCACAGGAGTGGAGGCATTGGCCTCAATTCACTAAGATCATGCTGGAGATAATAAGGCAAGAGAAAAAAAACTTACCTCCACACAGTTTGCCTGAGGTAAAATGTTTCCTGAATACTACATGCCTTATCACCATGGTGATAACTATAGAGATGCAGGAGATAAGCTTAGTGAATTGAGGCCATAATCCGCCATATAGGGTCCTAAGTGGATTAGGACCCCCTGATGTTAAGTGACCCATCAAAATGTACATGTTATGTTTTAAAAAAATGAACATTTTACGGGATCAGAAATTTTACATCTAGCGTACGCTCTACAATGTCAGGTTTTCTTTGATTTTTATTTTAGAAAAAAAAAAGCCGTAGCTGCCATCATGAGAGACGTTTTAACAACATTATGTACGATACACTGCATGCAACTTACTTTGAGCAGCTGGCACAGGTCTTCCTGGCAGCAGGCAAGGGTGGCATGGGTGGCATTGGTGGCCGGGCGGGGGGCACATTGTAACCAGTAAGGCAGAGGGTGGAACAGAAAAGCTGTGTAGACCCCTTACGTTGGTATGCAGTCTGTCCTTTTTGAAGAATCTTTTTACAACCTGAACAGGAAACTCTGACTGATGTGGTAGGAGTTGTAGGGACTGCAGGGACTGCAGGGACAGCGGGAGCAGATTTATTCAACCCCGGAGAACTTAATGGAGTCTGCACACTGCTAGTCAACTGAGGAGCTTTAGAGGAAGTAGTGGAGAAAAAAGAAAAGAAAAAAAAAAAAAAAAGGTAAAGATCATTGTGCAAAAAAAAAACTTAATAAAATACACAGAGCAGCAAATCACAGTTTATCAATACCATCAATGCTTTATAAGAAAATTAGAAGGTCAAATTACTGGCCAAAAATTGCTTTGTTACATCTTACAAAACACTTATAAATGCTATACAATAATACAATACAATAACATTTCTATAGCGCTTTTCTCCCATAGGACTCAAAGCGCTTAGGCTCTCTCAGATTCAGTAATTAGTAGGATGAAGTATTCACACAACAAAAGTTATATTTCTGCAAATGCCAGACTGAACAGGTGGGTTTTCAGTCTGGATTTAAACACGTCCAGGGATGGGGCTGTCCTGATCTGTTGAGGTAGGGAGTTCCAAAACGTAGGGGCAGCATGACAGGGAGGCTCTGGGACCAAAAGTTTCCAAGTGGACTCTGGGTATGACTAGATTATTAGAACCTGTGGATCTGAGAATGCGGGGATTGCTACGCAGCTGTAACATATCTTTCATGTATCCAGGGCCTAGATTATTCAGGGATTTAAATGTCAGTAGGCCGATCTTGAATAGGACCCTCCATTCTATAGGTAGCCAGTGAAGGGCATGCAGGACTGGCGTTATGTGGCAGTGACGGGGTTGGTTGGTTAGCAGTCTGGCAACAGTATTCTGTATCAGCTGTAGGCGGTACAAGACCTTTTTTGGAAGGCCAGTGTAGAGAGCATTGCAGTAGTCCAGTCGGGATGTGATGAAGGCGTGGACTAAGGTTGGCAGATCTTCTGGGGGTATGAGGTGCTTGATTTTTGCAATGTTCTTCAGGTGAAAATAGGATGATTTCACCACAGCAGAGATTTGAGTTCTGAAGTTTAAATACCCATCAATTAGAACTCCCAGGCTACGCACATGATCAGAGCTGCGTAGATCCGTGCCTCCTATTCCCAGTGGTGAAGACTGCAAGTTAAGTTGTTTTGTTATCATGCTCTGCCCTCCAATCAGAAGGACTTCAGTTTTGTCTGCATTTAGTTTCAGCCAGTTGTCATTCATCCATTGCTGTAGTTCACGTAAGCAGGCGTTTATAGTTAGAGTTGGGTCTGTCACACCAGGCTTGAAGGAAAGATATAGTTGGGTGTCGTCTGCATAGCAGTGGTATGTCAGGCCATGTTTTTGGATTAGTTTTCCCAACGGTAGCATGTAAATTGTGAAAAGCAGGGGAGAGAGGATTGAGCCCTGGGGCACCCCATACTTAAGTGTTACAGGGGTGGACAGGAAGGGCCCCATAGACACTTTGTGGGTTCTGCCACTCAAGAAGGATTGGAACCACTGAAGTACTATGCCATCAATGCCGCAGTATTCCTGTAACCTGTTTATCAAGATGTCATGGTCAACTGTGTCAAAGGCTGCAGAAAGGTCTAGCAGTATGAGGATCAAGCACTCTTCTCTGTCTCTTGCCATGAGCAGGTGGTTGCATATTTGGATGAGGGCAGTTTCAGTGCTGTGGTGTTTCCTGAAGCCAGACTGGAATGGGTCATAACTGTTATTTTGTAGGATTCTGGCTTCTAGCTGGAGGTATACAGCTTTTTCAATTAGCTTGCCCAGAAAGGGGAGGTTAGAGACAGGTCTGTAGCTGGTCATTGCATCTGGGTCCAGGGAGGGTTTTTTGAGGAGAGGCCTGATGATTGCTTCCTTCAGTAAAGCAGGAAATATCCCTGATTGTAAGGAACAGTTTAACAATTTTGAGGAATACCGGTACGAACAGGTCGGGGCAGTTCAACATGAACTGTGTTGGGCCAGGATCCAGGTCACAGGTAGTTAGGCGGACGTGAAGGAGGATGCTTGATGTGACTTCTTCATCAATTTCTTTGAAGTTTGACCAAGGTGTTACGTTGTCTCTGCTAATGGTCTTCGGCGCTATATTAGGCTCAGATGCTGTAAGTTGGATGGCGGACCTTATAGCGGAGACTTTGTCTGTGAAGAAATGGGCAAATTGGTCACAGAGGTCCTTTGAAGACTCGATATTAAGTTTTTGACATGCTGGGTTGCAGAGTTTTTCCACTGTGCGGAACAGTTGGGCTGGTTTGTTAACTGCATTTGCAATCTCTTGTGATAGAAAGGATGATTTTTTTCCCCGTGATTACCTTTTGGCAGCTCTTCAAGTGGAAGATTAAGGCATGTTTGTCTTCTGGGGACTGAGATTTGCGCCACAGCCTCAAGTTTTCGGCCTCGTCTTTTCAGCTCTTTTATAGCGTTATCAAACCACTGTGCATGATGGTGTGGAGTAAGATATTTGGTGCGCAGAGGAGCAATGGTCTCAAAGGTGGAGGACACACATTTATTGCATTTAAACACCAGAGTATCAGGGTCCAAGCTGGAGTCAGTCAATTCATCAAAGCTAAGGTTATCTCGGATATGTTGAGGTGTTAGCCCTTTTAAGCGGCGATATTTTATTTGATTCTTGACCTGGTGTTTGACGGCTGGTATTGAGAGGGAGAAGTGGATAGTGTGATGGTCTGACCAGGCAACAGGATTAATTTCCACATTGGCTATTGACAGCCCAGTATGGAATATAAGGTCCAGAGTGTGACCTTTCCTGTGAGTAGCAGAGCTGATTGATTGGAGGAAGCCCAGTTCATGTAAGGCACGTGGTAGCTCTTTTCCAAATTGTGAAGAGGAGTCGTCCACCCATGTATTGAAATCTCCAAGAACAATCCATCTGGGGTGTTTCAGTGTTAGTGCTGTACTTAATATCCTAAATAGAAATGTAATGAACCTACACAGTACAGTTACCGATAATGCAGAGTTCTACAGATATTTTTGAGCCACACACACAGTTGTAAATCTGGGATCCCTAGTCCAAATTGGTTGAAAATTGCCAGTGTTTTATACCAAAAGGTTACAATTTTAAATCCCTGTGCCTGTGTAGAGATGGTTAAAGAACCCTTGAGTATCAATGTCTTAATAGTCTGACAAAAACGTGCCTCTGAACACTGGATCGATTAATTAACGTGACCTAGCCCTGCAGAATTGCAGGGGGAAGGGGTCCCCTTAAAGGACTTTCGATGCAAAGCAAAAAAAAAAAAAGTTTACTACCCCTTTTAAATTTTAAGATTTTTGCGACAGAGAATTTTTATTGTGTTTTCCACATTAATAAAAGGAACAAAACATAAAATAAAAGCATACAAAAATTACATTCTGTCCAGTTGGTGGCCGAAAAAGACATAACTGTACAGTATTACAAATGCTGTTGAGCTACATAAAGTAATGATAAAATGTATCGGTTTTAGAGCATATCCATTACTTAAAAAACCCCTAAGCACTGACATTTCAACAATTTTGGCTAGATCATTGGTAATCCTGGACTGATATATTGATTTCCAAATTGGGAATTGTGGAGTCAAAGGCATCAACCCACCTATTCCATACTTTATTGAATTTGGTGAACTGGTTTCTCACTTGATATGAGAGTTTAAACAACGGTAAGGCTTGGTTGACTAGTTTTTTCCATTCCGTTAGAGAGGATGGGGAAGAAAGTTTCCATTTCAAGACTATATTTTTCCTTGCGTAAAATAGTAGAATTCTCAACAGAATTACCGTATATTCCGGCGTATAAGACGACTGGGCGTAGAAGACGACCCCCCAACTTTTCCAGTTAAAATATACGGTACGGGATATACTCGCCGTATAAGACTACCCCTCTTCCAACGCACACCAAATTAAAAAAATTTTTTTTTAAAAAATCATGTACTGGTGCTGTGTATGAACAGATACTGGTGCTGTACTGTATGTGTTACCCAGTATATAACACTATATAGTCAATTGACTTGTTGCATTGGTCAGCTCTCCTTAAGTAGACTGGTCAGCTCTCCTTGTCTACCTGTTTATCAGAGCGGTATGGAAGAATAGATTGCGCTCCCTCAGCAGGGAGATCTGAGAGGCGGTAACAGGATAGGGCGTATCACGCGGCATTAATGACACCTGGCGTATAAGACGACCCCCAACTTTTCAGAAGACTTTTAAGGGTTAAAAAGTAGTCTTATATGCAGGAATATACAGTAGCTGATTTTTAGAGCAGGCTAAGTCTTCAACAATTCCCAACATGCAAATCTTAAAGTCAAGTAAAACTGGTAGGGAAAGCTTGTCTCTGATAAAATGGATTACTGACTTCCAGTACTTGTTAACTAATGAGCAGTGCCAGACACAATGCAGAAAATCAGCATTCAAGACTTTACACTTGAAACATCGATTTTCATGGCTTGAACTCATTTTAGACAGACGTGCTGGGGAGAGGTATGCCTGATGTTGCCATTTCATGTTGATGAGCCTGTCATTGGACGCTATGACTATTTTTTTGATCGCTACCCTGAGTCATGAGGAAGGTTTATAGGGTGGTAATTTGTTTAGATTTTTCTTGGTTTAATAGGAGTTTTTCTAAATTTGAAGGAGTCAGCGTAACGTTGGCTATCCCGAATTGTGCTTTGATAGCATATCTAAGTTGAAAGTATCTGAATAGAGCATGCCTAGGCAGATTAAATTCTACTCTTAAAGTGTTAAAGTCCTTAAATGACCCATCTATAAAAAGTTGTGAAATATATTTAATATTGTGGGTGTGCCAAAAGATTATATCTGGGATGGACTGCAATTCTGAGAGGTTAGGGTTCCCCCTTAGTGGTGAGTTTTGTGATACATATTGAATTGTTTCCCCAAGGATTTTACGTTTTTTTTTTAATATACTTTAATAGTAGTTTGGATTAAGTTGGTGCCTTCAGAGGCATTTGATACCCTGTACCTGTATATAGCTCTGCATAGAGATTCATATGAACCTGCAATATCAACTTCTGCCGCCAAACTGGAGTCCCGTCTATCCCCTCCCAGCCAGCTTTGTATAGGTGTTAATTGTGATGCCAAGTAGTATTTGAAGAAGTGTGGGACTGCCAGACCTCCATAATTTGTAGGAAGTTGCAGAGTGGAGAGGGCAATACGAGGCGTTGTGCCTGACCATATAGATGAGGTTATCATTGAATCTATGCGCTTGAATATGGAGCGGGGAATCCAGTCTGGGACAGTTCCTCTTTAACCATTTTAGCCTTTTGGACGTGACTGTCACGTCCAAAAGGCTGCCGTTGCGGTGCTGCGCGCAGCGCCCCCGTGCCACCCCCCGTTAGCCTGGAGATCAATGAATAGGAACATAGTTCCCGGTAGAAAAACCAACAGCTTCTCATCAGAAGCCTAGGTCTTGAAGCCGCGGTCTTTCTGGGGGAAAAAAAAAAAATCCTCCAAAATCCTCCTTATAGGTTCCTGTAAGCTCGCTCACCAGGATAGAAAAAAAAAAAATCACTGTTGCCATTTTGTGGACAAATAGTAAAACTACATGCACATACATTTTTATCACAAAAAGACAATACATTACATATAAAATTAACCGTTCACCTCCCACACCCAAAAAATACCCAAATAAAATCCCACACCCAAAAAATACCCAAATAAAATGTTTAACTAAAAATTAAAAAAAAATTACAATTTAAAAAACAAAAACAAAACAAAAACATAAATAGTTACCTAAGGGTCTGAACTTTTTTTTAATATGCATGTTAAGAGGGTATACAACTAATATTTTTTAAATTATAAGCTTGTAAATCGTGATGGACACAAAACTAAAAAAAATGCACCTTTATTTCCAAATCAAATATTAGAACCATACATTGTGATAGGGACATAGTTTAAATGGTGTAATAACCGGGACAAATGGGCAAATAAAATAGATAGGTTTTAATTAATGTAGCATGTATTATTTTAAAACTATAATGGCCGAAAACTGAGAAATAATGAATTTTTTTCCATTTCTTAATATTCCTGTTGGTGTCGGAAAAAACAAGATATAGATCAATTAATTGTGATAATTAGTTATTAAGTTATTGGCGAATGAATGGGAGGTGAAAATTGTTCAGATGCATAAGGTGAAAAACGACTGAAGGCTGAAGTGGTTAATCACAGCTTCTAAGTATCTAAATCGTGGTAGTGAGACAAATGCTTAATGAACCATTTACAGCACACAGAGTTGCCATTTGATGTTACAGTCAAGAGACTTCTGAA
Source organism: Hyperolius riggenbachi (assembly GCF_040937935.1). Lineage (NCBI taxonomy): Eukaryota > Metazoa > Chordata > Amphibia > Anura > Hyperoliidae > Hyperolius > Hyperolius riggenbachi. Next base: position 312,377,162 of record NC_090647.1, on the reverse strand, counting down.
ATAAAAAGCTAGGTGGAATGTCTTAAAACACAATGCTTCAGAAAACATTAATGCTTTTGAAGCGGAATGAAACCCAGCATTTCTTCTTTACTCTAAAAAAATTATTTACAGCATATTATATACAACCAACATTTTTTTTTACTAGAACAACATTCAAAGGGTTACACACAGTACTTGAAAGTTCAGTGCAGAGAAATCGGGACCCATCCAAAAGTGGAGAGAATGTTATCATGTGTTTACTTAAAGCGGACCCAAACCAAACATTTTTTAAATTCAAAATATTTAGTTGCACCACTCTGACACATACAAATATAAATAAACACGCCTTCAAGCCTATGAGCATTTCAGTGCATGATTTTCACCCTCCTCTTTGCATAACTAGGGTTATACAGGTGGCAGCCATTAGCAATTTCTCCTTTGCTGGACACCATCTACAGCAGCCCTGCCTCTCAGCGCTGATCGCTGCCTCTCCCCCGCCCCTCTCAGTCTTCCTTCACTGAGAGGGGTGGGGAGAGGCGGAGATCAGCCGCTGATAGACACGCATGGGGCAGAGCTACAGCTCATATATTCCCTCAATATAAGGGAAAAAGCGAGTTTTATTCTCGCTTCAGAGTCTCTTTAAACTTGAAACAAAACATACACAGAAACAATGCAGATAAGACTTTACTCACCAAGAGGACTGCCGCTGACCGAAAACACAGCACTGATTTTTAGTTCACCCTCAGAAGTCTTGGGCTGTTGGGAATATTCCTAGAACGGATGAAATGAGGAGACACTATTTTAGCTTCAATCATCTTGAAGGACACAGCTTTTTAGGCGATTCTGAAAACAGTGTGTGTGTGCATTTGTGTATGTATGGATGTAAACATACATACAGTGGCTTGCAAAAGTATTCGGCCCCCTTGAAGTTTTCCACATTTTGTTACATTACTGTCAAAAACATGAATCAATTTTATTGGAATTCCACGTGAAAGACCAATACAAAGTGGTGTACACATGAGAAGTGGAACGAAAATCATACATGATTCCAAACATTTTTTATAAATAACTGCAAAGTGGGGTGTGCGTAATTATTCAGCCCCGAGTCAATACTGTACAGGTCCAATAGAGGAGGTAATACTGTGGTTGAGGGAGGGCTCTTCTGGCCCAAGGGCCCTGATGCGATCGCAACCTCTGCGCCTCCTATTGCTACGCCATTGCAGAGGGTACCAGCTTTTTATAGCAAAAACTTCAATGCAAAAATTTGTGAATGTCCTACTGTAGAAACTCCTGAATTTTTTTTTTTTGCCTCTTATCCTTTCTCCCCCTTAGGAGAGTTCACAATTGGGCTGCAGAAAACGATTTTTCCTTTTTAAATTTTTTTTTTTTTTTTACATGCATGTTAACTACTAACAGCTGTCAGCAATAGGAATCACACGGGATGTGCAATAATATACTTTTCACCCTGCATTTGGGATTTTTCACCCGCATTTGTGAACTACTTAGATACACACACACACACACACACACACACACACACACACACACACACACACACACACACACACACACACACACACACACACACACACACACACACACACACACACACACAGTATTCGACCCCCTTGAAGTTTTTCACATTTTGTCACATTACTCTCTGACACAGGAGACCAGGGTTCGAATCTCGGCTCTGCCTGTTCAGTAAGCCAGCAGCTATTCAGTAGGAGACCTTAGGCATGTCTCCCTAACACTGCTACTGCCTATAGAGCGCGTCCTAGCGGCTGTAGCTCTGGCGCTTTGAGTCCGCCAGGAGAAAAGTGCGTTATAAATGTTATTTGTCTTGTCTTTGTCTTACTGCTACAAACATGAATACATTTTATTGGAATTCCACGTGAAAGACCATCACAAAGTGGTATACATGCGAGAAGTGGAACGAAAATCATACAGGATTCCAAACATTTTTTACAAATAAATAGCTGCAAAGTGGGGTGTGCGTAATTATTCAGCCCCCTTTGGTCTGAGTGCAGTCAGTTGCCCATAGACATTGATGTATGATGACTGATGAGTGCTAATGACTAAATAGAGTGCGCCTGTGTGTAATCTAATATCAGTACAAATACAGCTGCTCTGTGACGGCCTCAGAGGTTGTCTAAGAGAATATTGGGAGCAACAACACCGTGAAGTCCAAAGAACACACAAGACAGGTCAGGGATCAAGTTATTGAGAAATTTAAAGCAAGCTTGGGCTACAAAAAGATTTCCAAATCCTTGAACATCCCACGGAGCACTGTTCAAGCGATCATTGAGAAATGGAAGGAGTATGGCACAACTGTAAACCTACCAAGACAAGGCCGTCCACCTAAACTCACAGGCCGAACAAGGAGAGTGCTGACCAGAAATGCAGTCAAGAGGCCCATGGCGACTCCGGACGAGCTGCAGAGATCTACAGCTCAGGTGGGGGAATCTGTCAATAGGACAACTATTAGTTGTGCACTGCACAAAGTTGGCCTTTATGGAAGAGTGGCAAGAAGAAAGCCATTGTTAACAGAAAAGCATAAGAAGTCCCGTTTGCAGTTTGCCGCAAGCCATGTGGGGGACACAGCAAACGTGGAAGAAGGTGCTCTGGTCAGATTAGACAAAAATTGAACTTTTTGGCCAAAATGCAAAACGCTATGTGTGGTGGAAAACTAACACTGCACATCACTCTGAACACACCATCCCACTGTCAAATATGGTGGTGGCAGCATCATGCTCTGGGGGTGCTTCTCTTCAGCAGGGACAGGGAAGCTGGTCAGAGTTGATGGGAAGATGGATGGAGCCAAATACAGGGCAATTTTGGAAGAAAACCTCTTGGAGTCTGCAAAAGACTTGAGACTGGGGCGGAGGTTCACCTTCCAGCAGGACAATGACCCTAAACATAAAGCCAGGGCAACAATGTAATGGTTTAATTATCCATGTGTTAGAATGGTCCAGTCAAAGTCCAGATCTAAACCAATCGAGAATCTGTGGCAAGATCTGAACACTGCTGTTCACAAACGCTGTCCATCTAATCTGACTGAGCTGGAGCCGTTTTGCAAAGAGGAATGGGCAAGGATTTCAGTCTCTAGATGTGCAAAGCTGGTAGAGACATGTCCTAAAAGACTGGCAGCTGTAATTGCAGCAAAAGGTGGTTCTACAAAGTATTGACTCAGGGGGCTGAATAATTACGCACACCCCACTTTGCAATTATTTATTTTTAAAAAATGCTTGGAATCATGTACGATTTTCGTTCCACTTCTCACATGTACACCATTTTGTAATGGTCTTTCACGTGGAATAAGAATTCCAATAAAATGTATTCATGTTTGTGGAAGTAATGTGACAAAATGTGGAAAACTTCAAGAGGGCCGAATACGTGTGTGTGTGTGTGTGTGTGTGTGTGTGTGTGTGTGTGTGTGTGTGTGTGTGTGTGTGTGTGTGTGTGTGTGTGTGTGTGTGTGTGTGTGTGTGTGTGTGTGTGTGTGTGTGTGTGTGTGTGTGTGTGTGTGTGTGTGTGTGTGTGTGTGTGTGTGTGTGTGTGTGCCCATGTTAATCAATGGGCTGGTTCACATCTAAGTAGTTCCCGAATGCGGGTGAAAAATCCCAAATGCAAGGTGAAAAGTATATTATTGCACACCCCGTGTGATTCCTATTGCTGACAGCTGTTAGTAGTTAACATGCATGTTAAAAAAATTTTTTAAAAAAAAAGGAAAAATCTTTTCTGCAGCCCAATCGTGAACTCTCCTAAGGATAAGAGGCAAAAAAAAAAATTATAATTCAGGAGTTCCTACAGTAGGACATTCACAAATTTTTGCATTGAAGTTTTTGCTATAAAAAGCTGGAACCCTCTGCAATGGCGTAGCAATAGGAGGCGCAGAGGTTGCGATCGCATCAGGGCCCTTGGGCCAGAAGAGCCCTCCCTCAACCACAGTATTACCTCTCTATTGGTCCTGTGCTGGTAATAATCGCTTATATAGATGCTTTGAATAGTAGTGATCATTACCAAACTGTTCCCCATCCCCATCTTACACCTTTGACACTGTGGTTGTCCTTTGCAGGTTTTGGTGCGCCGCATCACTTGTTTTATATAGAGCGCTTGGGGAGCGTCCCAATGTAAAACTTGCACTTGGGCCCATAGTTCCTTAGCTACGCCACTGACCCTCTGGTACTATTTTCTCTCATAGCTTTCCTTAGAAGATGTACGTAGATATTGTCTAAAGTGAATTAATAATTGGTGATTTGGGATGGTTAATTAGTTGCTAATACATATAACTTGCATGTCTTTTTTTTTGAACAGTTGTAAAGCATTTATTGAAGCAGCTTAAAAACCAGCTATCTAATCAGACCACCTTTTTGCTAAGGGCCTGAGCACATTGAGTGCTTTTGTGCCTTTTTCAGCAACGCTGAATGATACACAATTCTGATATATGCACACAAGTGCCCAACTGTGCTCAGGCCCAAAAGGAGTTCATGTCTGCAATCTCTCAAAAAGAAAAGCTGAAATATGTTCCATCATCCAATTTTCCATTGCTGTACAAATACATATGTAATCAAACCCAGAATACATCAGCCTGCACATTTTTTAATCAATAAATACTATGCAGTTGGTATGCTACTGCCAAACGTGACCTGCATCAAAGAGTAAGATAAAGTCAATAAGGCTTTGTTGAAATTGATACTTTATTTTTTACCTCAGCGTTATCCGGCTCCTCTTTAACTTTATCTGCAAAGCTCGAAGAAGGTGCCAAGGCCCTTTCATAGTCTTCATCCATTGGCTCCTCTTTTACCCTTACACCTGAAGAGTACGAATTACCCAGACTGTCACCCATTGGCGATTTGCTACTGAAGTTGTAATTAGATTCCTGTAGAATGAAAGTACATAAGTTTCTCTCCTCTGCCAACATGCGGGTTCACATAAAAGGTACACATCAAGCATAAGAACAAATGAGATATGAATATTTTCTTTTTAGTCTTTGTTTTGTATCTCAAGAAAAACAAAGTACTTCTTTCACATACAGTATTTATGTCCTTGCCATTCCCAATAACCTTCAAGGCTTATATTCAAATGTACCTGAAGGGAAAACATTTTGAGAAATTACCTCAGTAGGGCAAAGCCTCTGCATCCTCCAGTGGCTTCCCAGTCCCCCCTTCACCTTGTTGTTTCAGCACTGGGACCTCTGCCTGGAGCTCGCTGACAAGCCTTTGTTGATGCAGCATGGCTGCACTGTGCTTGAGCAGACGACTCGCGCCTGCGCAGCACCACAGAGCAGCACACTTGGGCTTGGCAGAAAAATATGAGCAGAGGCTCTGTGCTACTGCACAGGTGTGAGGAAGATCCAGAGGTTTTCCTCTACTGAGGCAAGTATCTACAATATTGTCTTAAACCGCACAGGTTAGCTTTAAAGCTTGAATTGACACTAACAAGCATGTACAATCTTCTCCAGCTGGGATACATAGCAACTTAATTAATCACCTCAGAACCACAGTAATTGTAATATATGTATCCAGGTTTGTGGCTGGCTGTCTCTAGCAGGACACAGAGACCCTATGATCGCAACTGTGAGTATAATGGTTCGACAGTACTCGCTGCCTCCATTGCTGGACACCATGATCTATGACAGAATAGCACTGTGAATGGAATGGTTTGCAAAAAAAAAAAAAAAAAAATATCTACCAAACAGATTGGACTGACCCTATACTGTATTTTGCACACATGATCAATCTTGAAAACTGGAATTTATTCCTAAAATCAGATATCCACCATAACACAACTGAATATATTTAACCACTTTACCCCCGGCGGGACGAATTTCTCCGTCCCTTTTCTCCCCCCTAAAAAACCAAGGACGGAGAAATCCGTACCATTATGCGCTACCGCCGCTGTCCGCGCTCCCGCTGCTCGTGTGCGCGCTCCCACCGCTCATGCACGCCGCCGCCCGCTCACCTGGAGATCAATGAACATGAAAATCCATTCCCGTTCGTTGATCTAAGCCCCTGCAATGATCCGCTGCTTCTATTAGAAACAGTGCGATCATTGTGATTCTCCCAGCCTCCTACTGCTTCCTGTAAGCGTCCTTCCGGACGCTTACAGGTCGCATGTAAACAGACTCACTGTGGCCATCTTGTGTCCAAATAGTAAACTACACCCTAAAGCATTTATTTACACAATAAATTAACTCATTACCTCCCACACTCCCCAATTTTGTTTTTTTGGAATTTAAAAAAACAAAAAAAAACAAAAAAAAAAACAATACAATAAAAAAAAAAAAGAAAACATAAATAGTTACCTTAGGGACTGAACTTTTTAAATATTTATGTCAAGAGGGTGTAACACTGTTACTTTATAAACTACGGGCTTGTAATTAGGGATGGATGCAAAACTGAAAAAATGCACCTTTATTTCCAAATAAAATATTGGTGTCAAACATTGTGATAGGGACATAATTTAAACGGTTTTATAACCGGGACAAATGGGCAAATACATTTCATGGGTTTTAATTACAGTAGCATGCATTATTTAAAAACTATAATGGCCGAAAACTGAAAAATAATATTTTTTTTCCTATTTTCCCAATAAAACACATTTAGAATAAAATAATTCTTGGCATAATGTCCCACCTAAAGAAAGCCTAATTGGTGGCGAAAAAAACAAGATATAGTTCATTTCATTGCGATAAGTAATAATTAAGTTATAGACGAATGAATGGATGGAGCGCTGAAAGGTGAAAATTGCTCTGGTGTTCAAGGGGTAAAACCCCTCAGTGGTGAAGTGGTTAATGTATTCACTGGGTAAAAGTCAACAAACCAGGGTTACCTGCTTTTCTCTATGAATTTGATAAAGTTACCTGAGCCTATACAAACTGAACATTGTAACACTTGGCTGTAGATGAGAACATGTTAAATTGGCTTCTCTCGTCATGTTCTGTACCAGCAGCAATGGTTAAAGTTAACAGCACAGCATCAGAGCCATTTTAAAATACCAATAGAATGACACAAACCTTTTCTCGTTCTCCACTTATTTTTGCCCTCATTTGTGAACGTTTTCTAGCAAGCATAAATGCTCACCTTTGCTTCAGGGCTTCCATAAAATATCTGAAGAGTCAATCTCCCCAGATCTACCAGGACCCAACATAGCAAGTTAAAACTCAAGATTTAGTAGGATGAACTTTATGCAATACTCATGATTCCTTTATCTGATGCATATGATCCCCCTGAAGCTTTCAGTTTCTTAAGCAAAATTAACGGCAAACCGACTTATTAAAAATTTCCTGTTTTACCCTGTTAACGGCAACAGGACATTTTAATAAGTCGCTCGCTCCCGCTCCGCACGTGTGCGCGCTGCTCCCGCCGCAGTTACCCGTCGGGTCTCCGTGTTCTGTGGTTGGGAGGAGAACCGAGCGGTCCTCTACCCAATCGCAATGCCTGGAATGAATGGACATGACGACGATCAGCGACCGCGTCCATTCATAAAAACAGGAAGCCGTCACTGTTCAGTAAAATGTAATAAAAAAAAAAAAAAGTGAACTCTGCCTAAACAGGAGTGTTCACTATCTCCAACTTGTGGGCAAAAAGTAAAATTACACACACACAATATTAATACAATTAATAACACACGCACGCACGCACGCACACACACGAAAGTTTAAAAAAAAAATACTTAAATAGTTGCTTTAGGGACTCAGCTTTTATATTTCATGAGGGAAAATTACTTTTACTTTCCTACATAGGGGCTTGTAATTATGGACCAGACAAAAAAAAAAAAAAAAAATTACACCTAGATTTCTAAATGATATATTGTCGTCATACATTGTGATAGGAACATAATTTAAACAGTTTAATAATCGGGACAACTGGGCAAACAAAATGTGTCGGTTTTAACCACAGGAGAACGTTTAATTTTCAAACTATAATGGCCGAAAACTGAGAAATAATGATTTTTTTCCATTATTTTCTTATTTTTCCCGTTCTTACGCATCTAGAATAAAAAAATTCTTAGCAAAATGTACTACCCACAGAAAGCCTAATTGGTGGCAAAAAAAACGAGGTATAGATCATTTTGTTGTGATAAGTAGTAATAAAGTTATTAGGGAATTAAAGGGAGGAGCACTAACAGGTGAAAATTGCTCTGGCCCATTAGGGTAAAAACCACTTGGGGTGAACTGGTTAATAGGTTTATCTGGTCCAAAATGTACCTAGATTCAAACTATCCTAGTTACTTTAAGCCAGGGCTTTTTGGTGGATAGGGATTGCTGTAAAAAAAAAAAATTACAGAGCACATCCGGACAAGAGAAATAGACTAGGGTTACCACAGAAATGTAAAAGATCGGATAGGGTTTGAACAAAACCTTTGTGGTACCTTTTACAGCTTCTTGCCTCGTACACATGCCTGACTAAAGTTGGCTGAGGTGGCCGGTAACTACCGCCTCAGCCAATAGTCAGGCGTGTGTACAGAGGCCCTTCACCACCAACGGCCGCTTGAATCAACTTTGCAGAGCAGCGGCCAACTTCTGTGAAGATGCTGCTCGCCACCCATCGCGTGACGTCATGCACGTGCTGCTCTGTCATTCCTTCCACCCCCATATAACAACAGAACGCATTGTCAGCTACACAGTTGAAAAGTTTGTACAGGCTGGCCCAGCGATGTTGGCTAAGGGGAATCAAGTCCCGATCCACCACAGGCAACTTCTATTGTTATGCGAGTACAAACCTTTATGGTCAACACACACAAAATATTACTTAATTTAAACCGTTAATCAATGGCTAATAGATGCGATTGGAAAGATGTTGCAAGAAATACAGATTCTCTAAACACAGTCCCTTGACCCCTCAAAAAAGTAATTACAAATTTCTCTTTAAAGTAGAAATAGTATCGTATTTCTGAAGGAATGGAAAAATACATTTGCCTTTTACAATACAAGTATATTTGAACATAAGGCTAGGTTGACTTGCCCATTGGATGGGTCTGAACAATGTGCAAAGTTTAAAGCGGATCCAAGATGAAAAACTAAACTAACTACAACAAACCTTTGAAATCTCTGGCTAGTAACCTCCTCCTCCTGCCCAGACTGAGCTCCCATAAGCCCTTGATAGTAAGGCTTAGAGTGCCAAGGCTCTCTGAAGAAGCTGTGGGCGAGGCTTTTTAGTTTATAGGGAATTAGAGTATTAAAAACAAAAAAAGTATTTGGCTTGAGGAACGCCCTATAAAACTATATGAAAAGGAACAAAATTCTGCAATGAGTAAAAGTTTATCTTGGATCCACTAACGCTGGGAATACACCATGCAATTTTCCATCAGATAAATGGTCAATAGATAATTTCTGTCAGGTCCGATCTGATTTCCGAATGTTTTTTTCTGATCCATTTGTATAGAAGAGAGCAGAAAATCAATCAGAAAAATGACTGAAATCAGATCGGATCTGTCGGAAATTATCTATCGACCCATCTATCTGATGGGGAATTGCATGGTGTATTCCCAGCATTACATGCTTTTGACTGTGGCGTTAGGAATAGGAAATGTTAATTTTGAGTCATGCAGCATCGACTGTGATTGAAAACTGAACAATTATGGTGTGAACACCATCAAAGAAGGATAAACATACATTTTAACACTTTCCAGCTGTTATTTTAGGGTAAAGAAGCCTTCAAAACAGAATCAATTTGACAATTTCAATAGTTTTTTTTTTTTTGCTCAAATTAAATTCTTGCAACCAATGTATCACACATGTATATTCTATAATATTGACACAATCAGAACAAAAACAATCAAATAAAAGATAAATTATGTAAATTACATGTACTAATATAGACATTTTCATTTATAAATATGTATGGAGTGGTCTGTGCCATCACTGCTACGTATAAAAAGGCAAACAACACAAGCAACCTTAGAAAATGTACCTTACATTAACAACTCTATTCATTTATTTTCGTCAATCAACAACACTACAGTTATTACAGTGAAGAAATACATTCTCTCTAATGTGTCACTGTGACAAATAAAGTTTCTTTATTCTTGAATGTACAAACTTAAAATTAGGACGAATTACTTTCGTACAACCTTCGGCACACACTTCAAGTTCTGAGAAAATTGATTTTTCTAACCTTTCCGATCGATTTTAATCGAGGGGAAAAAAAACAACAACAAAAAAACATTTTATTGAATTTATTGATCAAAAAATATTTTCTCTTGATTTTTTCACAAAATAGATTGTTTTAATCGAATTATAGGGGTAAAAATCAAACAAAAAAACATGTGGCCACCATTACTCTGTATAGTTGCATTGAACATGTATCCACGCATCTTAAAAAAAAATAAAAAATGATGATTTAAGCAATTATTTTTGCCTTACCCTAAAACTACTATCTGGGGCTTGTGCTACCACCTGTGCTCGAGATGACTCCTCCATCTGACCTGTAAGCATGAATAAGAAACAAGTTACTATTGGTTGCTCTGGTCAAGAGGAAAATTAGCAATACCACTTTAGGTTAATCATACTGAAGGACAGAGTAACCAAGCAAAGGACCGTCGTATGCAATGGATAAAGGTTGAAATTATTATTTGAATGACTGTGAGTGACAGTTTGCACACTATCAGTGTGACCCATTTACCTCTGCACTGACCACACACTGCTCTAAACGGAGAGGAAAAGAAGCAGGAGAATCCTACAGCAAAGAGCATCAGGAACTACATTTGTAGATCTACATTTGTAGTATCACAATGAATTAGATCACTGATGCAGAGTCTTCCAACATCAGAGGAACCCAATACATCTGATGGACTGTCACCCAAAATGATGATCACAAGCAATCATTTCAAACAATGTGAAACATGTACACATCTGAAAGCCAATAAAAGACAGCAATGTAATCAAACTGAAGACTACTAGCTCTAATTACATCGGTTATGTGGCTCAGAATGTCAAACGATACTATCACCCATTTCCAAAATAAGTTGCTGTGTAAACAAATATGGATTGTAATAATTTGCAAATCATGTAAAACCTAAAGGGAACCTAAACTGAGAGGGATATGAATTTTTCCTTTTAAACAATACCAGTTGCATGGCTGCCCTGCTGATCTCTTTAGCTGCAGTAGTGGCTGAATCACAGTCCTGAAACAAGCATGCAGCTAATCCAGTCTGACTTCAGTCAGAGCACCTGATCTGCATGCTTGTTGAGGGGCTGTGGCTAAAAGTATTAGAGACACTGGATCAGCAGGAGAGTCAGGCAACTGGTATTATTTTAAAAGGAAAGATCAATATCCTTCTCAGTTTAGGTTCCCTTTAAATTCAATTGCAAAGAAAAAGATATCAAGAAACATTTTGTTTTACTAGATAACTAAATGCTAATTTTGAATCTGATGTCAGATACACAGTTTCAAAAAGTTGGAACAGTGACATGTGACAGTTAGCACCAGTATTTTCTTATTTGCTGGTGGCTTAAAAGGCATATTATTGATAAGATGTGAAAATATCACCTAGGAGAAAACTTGGGAGAAAAAGTGATGATCGGACCCCCATGTGCGTTTAGTGCACTCACCATCACAGATGTTGGCTTTACAACTGCGCACTGACTGTCCTTTACTTCAGCCAGGAGGACATAATGTCCATGGTTAACAGGGTATATTTCAATTTTTTTTTTTCAAACCACAGGACAATTTTCTACATCATTATCCTCCTCCATCTTTAACAAGCTCAGAGGAGGTGGAGTCTGAGTCTGAGGCCTGGAACCCACTGAAATCCGCAAACGCAAAACGCAACCGCTAGCGTTTTGTCTGAGCGGTTTGCAAGCGGATTCATGCGAGTTTTCGGTCGCTTTTTGCAACATTGTATTTTTTTCCCCAGCGGGTGCCTAGCGTTTTGCGTTTTTATCCTGATTGGTCCTGTGAATTATTTTTCATTTTGTTACAGTGTGCTGAACCGCAAAACGCTAGCAAAACCGCTCAGTTTAGGTTTTGCTGAGCGTTTCTGCTAGCGTTTCAATACTTTACATTGAAGCGCTAACGCTCCCAAAATGCTGCAGGTCCTGCGTTTGCGTTTCTGGGAAACGCAAACGCTCCTGTGGAAGTTGCCCCATCCATTAACATCAGCTGAGCGTTTTGGCAAAACGCTAGCGTATCGCAGCGCTGCCAAAATGCTCAAAAAAACGCTCTTGTGGGTTCCAGCTCTTAAAGGATAGATCCGAGGTCCTTAAAAAAATCCACTTTCCTCGGGCTTCCTCCAGTCCCTGCCAGCAGTCCTGTGCCACAGCTCCGCTCCACGCTGGTGGTCCGGGGTCCCCTCTGGTGAAAAATGCCAACTGCGCATGTGCGAGCAGGAGTCGTGCTGACTACTCAATGAGCCGCACAGTGGAACGCAATAAGATGGAGGAAGATGCTCGGACCTTCCCTTTAGGATAGGTTTACATTGGCCATTGTGTTGTGTTCCCTGTAAAAGCAGGAACATAACATAACAGATTGGGAAAGCGGTGCTGCACGTTACCTGCACATTGCGTTGCATGTAGTCAATAGAAAACATTTACATTTGGGAACAGGGACGGAGGTCTGCCGCATTCGTCAGTTAATCGCGCGCCATTACTGGAGCCCACGTTGGACCAAGATTTTTCAGCTTGCTCGATTTAATACATTCCACAGATTTCTTGCCCGAAATCTGTCAAATCATCAATCGGGCATGCTTGTTGCGGCACCGAATCAGATGATAGCAAATTCTCTAGATGTATGGACCCCATAATACTGTTATACCTAACAAAAAGTTTACCTAACATGTAGCCGGCGATGCACTGCGTTGCTGTACTGAGCAGCTCATGCGTGAAGTCACATGGCGAGCAAGGGAGCGGCATGCACAATAAAGAGCTATATTTACTTTTTGGTGGTGCCGACCCATTTGTACTTTTGGACTCAGTGGTCCCAAGAGGCACTGGGACGGGGTCAAGGCACACCTTCCTATGCTAAGGTGCTCCTCACTTCACCTGTTCTGCACAATAAAGATGGCCGTTGCTAGGGGTGTGTTGATCTGCCGCGTGGATCACTTGCAGGTTGGGGATCAGACACCCCTGTACTTTCGCCTGATTATCGTCTGAGGCAGTAATTATCGGCTGTCTCAGCCAACTTTAAGGCGTACGAAAGGAATCGGGGCGGGAGACTTGGGTGTAGGATTCAGCCGGTATATGGCTGATCCTGCTGCTGCACAAGTCCCAGCCATGTTAAATATAATCCCCCCTCCAGGCCACCATGGATAGTGGGGAATGAAATAATTTGGCTTCCAGCAATTGCTGGAAGCCGAATTAATGTGTTTTAAAAAGTAACTTTAGCTCCGTCTTCTGACGGCACCGAAAGTTACTCCCTGTGTGCCCAAGTCTCCTGCGCTGAAATGGCAGTGTTCAACTTCAAGTGTGTATGCAAGGCTTAAGGTCATGCAGTGATTACCACCTAAATAGATCGGCTTTTCAATACAGTGATCAATATGCAAATTCACTTTTCATCCTAAGTTATCTCCTAGGAGATAATTTTCATCTTCTCTTTAAAATAACTTTTCAGCATTTTACAACTTGGTGAAAAAGTACTACTAAAATAGTTTTTGAGTATTTTCTTGCTTGCTGGTGGTTTAAAAATCATCTTATGACAAGGTATTGAAATATTACCTTGGAGAAAACTCAAGAGAAAAAGTGAATTGCATATGGGTCAGTGCCTGAACATTAAGACCATATCCATAGTGCCGTTTGGTCTTGATCCTTGCATACAATTTATATATATTTTCTGAACCTTTCATACTATGTACTGTAAACGATAAAATCCCCAAATACTTCACAAAATTTTATGCCAAGTAAATTATTGCACTGACTGCAAAATGTTTTACGAAGTGCTGTAATTTTCCTTATGTTTACTTCTGGCAGACTCAGCCTCTCAGAGCTGTTTCTTTTACACTGAATCGCATTGCTAACATTTTGCAAATTAACCAAGTTAACTGTGAGGGGATTCACCGTTTTGTTTTTCCTACAGTAGCTCACACATTGGCCTCAATTCTGGTAGGGTTATCAAACAAATTACCTCATGTGAGGTAATTTACCTCATGAGGTAATGACATTTAGCAATTCTGGTAAGTTTTAGTCATGTTTTACCTCATGCGGTAAATTATGAGGTCATTCATGAGGTAATTTACCGAAAATAGCAATTCTCATGGAAATGAAGGAGCATGTTAGCACATTTTTAATAATTTACCGATCAGTTTAAGATCTGCCTGTACCTGGAGGTAAAGTCAATTTGTATGCATTTTGCAGTTTTTAGTGGAGTTCCTATTGCTATTTAGTGTCGTTCCTATTCAGGCTGTGTAATATAAAAGAATAGTAGAAATAAAATTCCAAACTCCAATAATTAACAGAGTGCTCCAACCGTTTTGAAAACCGAATTGTACGGTCCGTGGTGCAGCGGCATGTGGCCTGCTCTCCCCCTAGACATCAGTCTCTCAGGTTGCAACATTGGCTACAACTTCTCTGCTGCTTTTGGTTGGTTGGAGCTCCTGTGCTTCATTCTAGGTTGTGCAGGTGCATATAAAATGTCATCTTTTGTTAAAACGGCAATCAGCATCAACATGAAAGAAAGGAACTAGGTACAGGGTGCACACCACTGCACTACAAGAAATAGCTGCTCAGGCAAATAAGAGAAGCAGGGTGGTGCAGCACTAGTCAGTATTAGCTCAGCTGTCAGATTTTACCTTAAACATTTAGCTCACCTTTAAGAAAACTTTGGGATTGATTTATAAAGGGATAGGGAAAAATAACTGGGGCAAAGGAGGAGAAATAGCTCAGGGTAACCAACAGTTCCTAAAGAGAGTCTGAAGCCATAAAAAAATAAAAAATTAAAAAAAAGGCGTTCCTCCATTAGCAGTCCACAACTGCTTTCTTCTAGGTTGTTCTGGATTCGGCAGTCTTTGGAAGCACTCAGGCTTCCAAAGATTGGCCGCTCCGCACGCCATATCTCGGGCACTCATGCATGTGCAGTACAGAGCCGCCAGTCTTCGAGAGCCTGAGTGCTTCAGAAGACTGCCGAAGTCTCCCATAGTGGGAGATTCAAACGGAGGAGCCTGTGTGGGAACAAGGAGACCAGCAAGAGAACGGGAAGGCTGTATAGGACCAAGAGCCTTCCCTCTCCTTAGGCGAGTATCTATTTTTTATCTTTATAGTCGTTTCAGACTCACTTTAAAGGACAACTGTAATGAGATGTATATGGAGGCTGCCATTTTAGCAGGGACATGTGTGCCCCTGCTAAACCGCCGCTATCCCGCGGCTAAACGGGGGTCCCTTCACCCCCAAACCCACCCCCGCAAGACTTGGTCGTCAACTTGGTCGTAGATATTCTCTTCCTGGAGGCAGGGCTAATGGCTGCAGCCCTGCCTCTAGTCGCGTCTATTAGACGCGCATCGCCGCCTCTCCCCCGCCCCTCTTAGTGAAGGAAGACTGAGAGGGGCGGGGGAGAGGCGGAGGTACGCGTCTGATAGACGCGCGGGAGGCAGGGCTGCGGCGGTTAGCCCTGCCCCAATGTGGAAGCGCTCCCCGGCTGTACGGAGGGGATTTGGGGGTGAAGGGACCCCCGTTAAGCCGCGGGATAGCGGCGTTTTAGCAGGGGCACACATGCCCCTGCTATCTATGAGGTCTGAAGCGAGATTTATTCTCGCTTCAGACTCCCTTTAAGGACCAGAGACCGCTGGTAAAATAACGACAGAATCCAGACGAATCGCCGCGTACACCCACCGCAATCACCGCAGTCACCGCCGGGATCCTTCTAACATCCACTCTGCCGTCTCTATGACGGCAGAGTCATGTGAGCCGGTCAGGAGCCGCTTTCATTGGCTCCTGATCGTGTCTATCAGTGTAAGCCAATGGGAGCGAATTACATTGATAGACACATGCAGGAGCCAATTAAATCGGCTCCTGACCGACTCACATGGCTCTGCCTTCATAGAGACAGGCAGAGCCAGTGAGTTGTGGCGAGAGACGTCGGGTTTGAACGGCGCGATCTGCGGGGAGCGATGGAAACAGCGGATGCGCGCTGCGGGCGGTGGGCGGTGATTGAAATCTATGTCCTGTCAACAAGGAGCCCACCAAAACAGGGCGTAGATTTCAATCATTATGGTCCTTAAGTAGTTAAGATTGCTGACCATAATGATTGAAATCTACGCCCTGTTTTGGAGGGCCCCTGGTTGGCAGTTGCCTGGCTGTCCTGCTGATCCTCTGCCTCTAATACTTTTAGCTATAGACCCTGAACAAATATATGCAGATCAAGTGTTTCTGACATTGTCAGATCTGACAAGATTAGCTGCATGCTTGTTTCTGGTGTTTGTTCAGACACTACTGCAGCCAAACAGACCAGCAGGGCTGCCAGGCAACTGGTACTGTTTAAAGGGAAATAAATATAGCAGCCTCCATATCCCTCTCATTACAGTTTTGACTGGTTGCTATGGGCATCTGCCCCATTTTTGCTTCACTTTTCTTTCAAAGCCTTAATAAAGCAACCTGAGGGTATTAAAAATAGGAGGGAACTGACTGAAGTATTTACTTCCCGCCTCAGAGAACAACCATTGTTCATAAAGTGAAGAAAAAAATAAATAAACACACCTGTTCCCATGTTTATGTATTGTGTTAACCAAAATTATACAGAAATGAAAGAAAGAAAATTATGTCTTTTAGTGATTAAAGACATTTTATTATGCAAGTTTCAAGGAAAGCACAAGGATAATTTACCTTGCTTAGTGTTGAAACCTCCTTTTAATCTTGAATCCTGTTCTCTGGAAAATGTATTCTGGAATACTCCGTCCCGGCTCGTCTCCTTAGGCGAATATGTATCTTGTGTCTCTCGTTCTCTAGACAAACTGTAGTCCTTCCTGATTGTATGTATCATGGACTGCTTGCTTAGCTGAGGAATGATTTCTGTGAGTTTATGCAAGTTGCTGATATGTAATTCCCTTTTTTCAATAGGAATTCTCTCCTCTTCCATACTCCCTTGGGAGTACAATATAGGTGAACTATATCCTTTCAAAAAGTGATCTTGCTCATCCTCAGCATGAACTGGAATTTCTGTTAACACCTCTGAGTTCAAAAAATAATCTTCATCTAGTAGCGATTCGTCTGGTACTCTCAGAACTTGCTGCCTGTATGAGCTCCGAATGTTTTCAGGCCTCAGACTTTCATTAATCTTGCCATCCATGCTTCCATCTATCAAAAAAATAATAATATATATAATTATACTGGACCTGGGAGAGTAAGCATCCTTGTAAACATTTCAATATTTATACAGCAAAAGTAAAAAACTTTTTTGGGGGGGGGGGGGGGGGGGCTGGGGTTGAAGATTAGTTTTTTTTATAAATGCTTTTTGATTAAATGTAATTGTAAAAGATGTCGCTGGAAAGTTGGGCGCAGCCACAGACCATGATAGGAGTTACGGCTTTAGAGGCGCTCAGTAAGTAATTTGGGCCGTCAAAAGACAGAGCTCAAATTACAATAAAAACAGTTATTTGGCCACCAGCAACAGCTTGCAGCTGAATTTCATCTTACCCCAGAGTCCATGGAGGCCTGGAAGGGGAATAGTAATTAACGCCCCAAGGACTTTTGGAGGAGCAGGTTCAGCCGTTTTTCAGCTTTACCCTGCGGCCAAATTTCCTGTTGCCTTGATTACACATGTAAGAGGTATTTTCAGACTGAGGACTTGCAGTGTGTTGCATCGGCCAATATAATCACATTGCCAAATGCGACGCAGTTGTAATGTTACGTTCACACCAGCACGAAAAGCAGTGCAATGGATCCAATGGAATAACGCAATGCATGCAGATCAGTACCACGTTTAGATTTTCTCCCCATGTTTGCGTGGTTTTTCTATGGGTACTCCAGTTCCCTCACACACCTCCAAAGCATTGGCTACCCCCATTAAAAAAAAAAAAAAAATGGCCTTCGGCCCTCCCCCCACTGGGTTTTAAAACGGTATGTTTCAGCAGGGCAGAAACGGATGCGTAAACCAGATGCTATGTTAACCACTTCGCATCCAGACCTTGTTTTCAACTTATTGACCAGAGCAGTTTTGACAGTTTAGCGATGTCCCTATTTGATCAGAAATAACTTTATCCCTACTTATGACACAGAAATGAAATATATATTGTTTTTTTCAAGACAAACTAGGCTTTCATTGTATGCCATTTTTTCCCTCAAACAATTTTGCTTTCTATGAATTTTAATGGGAAAACAAAGAAAAAAATAGAAAAAACATGTATTTCTCAGTTTTACCAACTCCAGTTTAAAAATAAAAAGTGCTACTGTCGATAAAAAACACACATTTTGTTTGGCTAGTCTTACTGCTTATCACAAAACTTCGATTATGTTCCGGTCACAATTTATGGTGAAGATATTTGATTCTGAAATAGTGCTACAAAGTGTGTTTTTCACTATGAAATGAGAAAATAAAGTACCTTTAATAGTAAAATTCAATCTCATTAGCTCAGGAAACTTATATTCCCATTCACCAATTAGTCCTGCATCAGATAGTGCCAGAAATATGCACAGGAGCAAGCCCAATCCTGCACAGCACTGCTTCTGCTACAAGACGTATATCTACTGACCTGTGGCTTAGATGAAGTCCCAGAGGACGTATATCTACTGACCTGTGGACGAAGTGGTTAAAGGTCAGGTCTGAGGGGTAAAAAAAATAAAAATAAAAAAAGGGGATCTACTTAACCGAGGCTTCCTCCAGCCCCTAGCAGCGGTAATGTCTCTCACTGCAGCTCCGTGTCCCCTCAGACCTCGCCAGGTCGGCATCCGCTGCTCCTGCATGTGCCCGCGCCACTCGCAATTGTGCTCACGCGGCCAGGAGCGTTCTGCGCAGGTGCAGTAGTTCTGCACCTGCGCAGAACGCTCCAGGCCGTCTGCAACGGAGAGGATCCCGGGACTCCAGAGCTGCGGCGAGGTACATAATGGCTGCCAGGGGCAGGAGGAAGCCCTGGGTATGTAGATCTTTTTTGTTCTCGCATCTGTCCTTTATGCACATGATCCATTTACACTTGATACTTAGAGCGGAGAAGAAGCAAAACGCACAGTTGCAACCAGTACCATTTTTTTCTGACACGGAACAAAACTGTATGCTTTCTGCCAGGGTTCATATCTGTATTGCAGAGCAGGTCCCCAGCAGCAGGAGAAGCAACAACCCGAGTGGTGGCAGCAGCAGGGGATGGATGCACAATGGTGCTAGTGTGAGCTGCTGCAACCAACCAGCATTGGAACAAGTGTATCCGAGGATAAGTTGGAGATGCACCGTTGTGCACATGTCCTAGACTGAACCAGTGCTTAGACTGCAATAGGAACATGACACAATGGCTGACTATGGTAGGAATTAGACTCTGAGGGACAGTTAGTGACATGTTCACAATGTAAGCGATGTGCAAGATGTCAGCACTATATAAATAAGTAACAATGATTAAACAGTGTGCAAAGAAAAAGTTATTGCACTATACTAGACTACAGCCTTGCATAAAAGCTAGATCAGGCATGGGCAAACTCGGCCCTCCAGCTGTTACGGAACTACAAGTCCCACAATGCATTTGCCTTTATGAGTCATGACTGTGGCTGTCAGACTCCTGCAATGCATTGTGGGACTTGTAGTTTCTTAACAGCTGGAGGGTGAAGTTTGCCCATGCCAGAGCTAGATGGTTCTTGACAAAATTGGGGACACCTGTGCTAAGAATCTTGCATGTGTACGTGGATGCATCCTCGGCAAGCAACTTGCCTTGCGGAGGGAGGGGATAGATAGATTTTTTTACCCCTAAGACTGAATTTCAATAAATTAGAAAAAGAGAAAAAAAAGAAACTGGCAAGCGCAGTCAGGATCATTTTGTCTAATATTACTTTTTTGAGCAGATTACAAAACAGTGTAATACATATGGTTCATATGATATTAACTTTTCTCCAAGGAGATAGTTTAAACATCATCTATAACAGACCTTTAAAGATCCCACCATGTAAGAAATTATTCAAAATAAGGATGATGTTACTCATTTACCAACTTTTTAGTACTTTGTCAATTGCTGAAAATTTTTTCTCCCAGGAGAAACCTCGGGTGAAAAAGGTTAATTAGATAAGGACCATATAGGGAATGGAGGAATCAAGAAGTGCACTTCAGGAAAGTAATAAAGTGTAATCAAACTGGAAAAGAGTAGTGAAATGCTATTAGTAAATACACAGAAATTACGTGTGGATGGAAAGAAACATGGTAGCTGCAAACTGGGTTGCCATTCTGACACATTTATAAAACACATAGCCTGCGGGCCTCAGCTGATGCTTGATTTTGTTGGGAGTCACAGACAGGGAAGAGGCTCCATCATACCTCCATATACAAAGCAAATTCGATAAAGGACCCAATCCGGACTCAACCTTCACATATAGATTCTTCAGGAATACATATTTATTTGCAGCGGTTATACAGCATAAAAACAGCACAACGTTTCGGGCGTGAGGCCCTTTCTCAAGTGCTCAATCACCTGGTTCCCATCTCTGTAATATATAACCTGCTGTGACCTAGACACACCCTTCTGACAAATCAGTGGGCGGGCACATACTTCTATTCACAGATTAACCCTATCCATAGAGGGCAGCTACAAAAACATTCATAAGAAACATTTTAGACTAAAGTCCTCGTTAAGGCCATATGGAAGTTGCGTGCCCAATCGGTCCATCCACCATGCCTCCCTTCTCAGCAATACAGTTCTAAAGTCTCTTCCTTCTTGTGTTTGCACAACTTCAAGGACCTGCCACCTAAGCTGACTAAAGGCCCATACTCACGGGGGACGGCCGTCGCCGCAACCGCGTGGCACGCGCGTGTTGCGGCGACAGTTCCCCCGTGTGTATGATGCGCGCGCCCCGAACCGTCGCCCGTCGGAGCTGTCGCCAGGCGATTGACATGTTCAATCGCCGGCTACAGTCGTCGCCGCAACCTCGCCGGAACTGTCGCTAGCCCCGCATGTGTATGCGGGCTAGCGACAGCTACCCACACACACCACACGGAGCTTCCGGCGGGGGGGAGGAAACTCGGCGACAGCTTCCGCCGCATCGCTAATCCCTCTGCTGCCGTGTGGATGCAGAGGGATTTGGCGACGAGCTGTCGCCGAACTGCCGCCGAACTGTCGCGCACACGCTCCCGTGTGCGGCGACAGCTACAATTGTACCCCCGTGGGTACTTTTGACACTGTGTCTCATCTCAATGAAGTGTCTTGCATAAATCAGTTACCAAAAAAAAAAAAATTAAATCATTTAGGTAGGCGTTTTTTCATAGGTTTTTGTTCTATTTAATGTTTATAACAAATTGAATATCAATTTTCATACGGTTTTGGAAACAAAAGGTCGCACCCCAGTGGAAATGTGCATTAGCACTGCCTGGCTGAGAAATAAAAAAATAAATAAATCAGACTAGATGTTTGCCCTTAACTCTGTTTGGACTGGCAGGCTCCGGCCCCTAAAGCTACATATACACATCCAACAATGTGCATGATCAACACCACGACAAACTGTTTACATTACTTATTTTCATTCTACCAACCGATTGGCCAACTCATTTAGATGCTGCTTGTGCAAGCCAAGCGACAGACTGCACGACATGGCCACATTCAAACCAAGTACATCGTGCAAACGACATTGCACACACGGCCAACTGCATGCCAACAGCCCAACAGTGTGAGTATATGCACCGAATGGATCATGCAAACCGCTGTTAACAGGTACTCATATAGTCATTTGCCATGCATACACTCCTGATTATCGCTCAGCAGACCAAAATCAGATGGATTTGGTTGAGCGTATATAAGGGCCTTGAACCATTTCAGCCGCACGGACTTGAGTCTCATGTCCACGGCTGGTGCTGTTTGCGGGGCTGTACGCGTGATCGTGCGGGCGAAAGCCCATGGTCGTGGTGGCAGGGGACAGAAGTCCCCTGAGCCAATTTGTGCTTGTCCAGCAAGAATGATCACTGCTTATGTTCAAAAACATTGATCATTCTCAAATGGTGCCGCCGTGCTCCCTCCTGCTCACTCGCTCTTACCGCCGATCGTTTGTTCCCATTCATTCATCTCCCCTCTAGTTCCCCGTGATCGCCAACATCAATGAGATGCCTGCGGCACTTCCGAAGTAACACAGCCACGCATTACTTCCTATTTAGCATACTATAAGTACGCAATAGAAAATAATGCGCGAGGTCATCTTGTGGCCAAATAGTAAAATTACACCTACAGACATAAGGGACTAAAAAATGTTTTAATATGTCTGTCAAGAGGGTATAATACATAAATTTAAATGTATGTGCTTGACATTAGTGAAGGACGTAAAACTGAAAAAAATGCACCTTTATTTCCAAATAAAATATTGTCACCATACATATAATTTAAATAATAACCAGGACAAATTTTATTCCTATTAAAATCCATTTAGAATAAAATAATACTTAGCATAATGTACCTCCCAAAAATACCGGTAACCTAATTGGTGGTGAAAAAAACAAAGGTATAGATCATTTCGTTGTGATAAGCAGTGATAGTTATTGGCGAATGAATGGGAGGTGAAAATTGTTGGGATGCATAAGGTGAAAAACGACTTAAGGCTGAAGTGGTAAAAAAAAAAAAATACATTTGCAGCAGCAATCAGCAATAGCAAGAAAATGAGGCAAGATTCATTTGTGTGCTAAGTTGTATGGCCGTGCAGCAAACTGTTAGAAAGCTGCAGAGTGCTGAATTGTAAAAAAATAGCCTGGTCACTAGGGGGATGTAAGCCTTTTCTGATTTATTTTTTTTCTTGCCTGTTTTTTATAAAACACCAAAAACATTATTTTGCTGTGTTACCAATATTATATTAATGAATCAGAAGTGAAATTGCAACACAGGCCTCAATTCACGGAGCATTATCAAACGTTTATCAAACACTTTATCAAACGTTTGATAATTTACCTCATGGGTAAAATCTCATTTTAAATTCCCTAAGGTGTTATATATTTATCGAATGTTTTACCGATAAAACGTTCAACAAATATATAACACCTTAGTGAATTCAAAATGAGATTTTACCCATGAGGTAAATTATCAAACGTTTGATAAAGTGTTTGATAAACGTTTGATAATGCTCCGTGAATTGAGGCCACAGTCTAGGTAAAACAAAAATGATGGCTGTGCCTATTCATGTCCTCAGACGCTAATGCTAGGTACACATTATGAGATTTTCTAGCAGACTTATGGTGGCCATACACGGTACAATAAAAACGTTCAATTTTCCCTTTTATTCGATCTAAATGATCGAATTGAATGAAAGTTGAAAATATTTTTTTTTTTCGATCAAGAAATTCGAACGATTATCCTGTTTTTTTGGGGAAAAATGATCGGACATGCTGGAAAAATCTTTATATTCGATCTAACAGAATAATCGAACTAAATTATCTAATTGAAAAATTGTACCATGTATGGCCACCTTTAGGGCCCTTTCACACCAAAGGCTAGTTTTGGCGTTTTACAGCCAAGACCATAGTTGGCGTTTTCCAAGGTAAAATAAAAGTCC
This sequence comes from Hyperolius riggenbachi, assembly GCF_040937935.1. NCBI lineage: Eukaryota > Metazoa > Chordata > Amphibia > Anura > Hyperoliidae > Hyperolius > Hyperolius riggenbachi. The sequence goes on along the minus strand of NC_090647.1, from coordinate 312,353,602 downwards.
ATAGACTTTCATTTTACCTTTCACACCTAAAGCAGCTTTTTTGGGCGTTGTGTTTTGAAGCTCCCCGGAGCTTTTTCAGGGCTGTTTACAGCCGAAGTTGGCTGTTGGCGTTTCAATGATCGTCAATGGAAACCGCCAACTTCAGCGTTTTCAAAGCGTTTTACAGCTGACTTGTTCACTTATTTTTATAGGAAAAAAAAAAAGGACGTTTTCATATGAGCTGTAGAACGCTTTGAAAACGCTATGTATTGGCGTTAAGCAAAAGGCTGACTTTCAGCCTTTTCTACCGCAGCCTCTAGTGTGAAAGAGCCCTTACTGTCAGATCGATTATTTCCAACATGTCCAATCTGATTTCCGAGCATTTCCCGAGCAATTTCCTATTGAAATTAATAGAAAACGGTCGGAAATCGATTGCAAAATGCTCGGAAATCAGATCGGACATGTTAGAAATAATTGATCTGATGGTAAATCTGCCAGAAAATCTCATAGTGTGTACCTAGCATTAGATACAAGAGGCTAGTTGTCCTTCCTTTCCGGAAAAATCTAATTGCACGGCTTCATTTGAGCAGCCTGGGTGGCCTACATTTGCTCTCACCTTCCCAAGGTTTTTCCTTTGAAAACTATCACAGACTCACCGCTGTCACTGTTGCTCAATTCTTTGTCAAGGAAAGTTATCGTCAGTATAATAATTTGGGAGTGAGAGGTAGAAACGCTGAAATGTGAAAATCCCTCTTGTCCATAAGGTGAAAACAACCCACAGGCTGCAGTGGTTAAAGGATAACTATCAAACTAATCACTTTTGAGTCAACACCTTGAATGAATCTGGTAATAACGGTACTAAAGGACGCAGCATATAATATCGGTGTGCAGTGTGTGGTTTCTTACTTATACTTGAAAGATGGCATTCCCTGAAGACACTGACGGGGTTGGACATAGGAATAGTTCATTATCTAAGCCTGCCTACTGCTGCGCTCACCTATATTGTACTTAAATTTGGTGTAATTGCCTTCTTAAAACAGAAGGAAATTTGCAATAATTCAGTTATAAATGAACATTTGTGGTTACCCACAATGCACACCTACTAAATATGCAAATTATCCCTTTCCGCCCTTGTTAAGCCAAGCAAGCATCCAGAACCGCTGGTTTATAGCAAGCCTATAGCTTTAAGTTTTACACAGCCATACCAAACCCACATGTAGACAGCCTGTTTCGGACTTTTGGTCCTCATCAGTACATGGCAGGGATTGATAAGGCTGTATGAAATAGGGCTTGGTCGAGTACAACAGAGTAACCAAGCAGCTTAGGGTGACCCAAACTACTAGGAATGTATAGGGGGATGAAAGGAACCAAAAAGCCCTCCTACTAAAAAAGCAAAGCTTGGTGTAATTGCCTTCTTAAAACAGAAGGAAATTTGCAATAATTCAGTTATAAATGAACATTTGTGGTTACCCACAATGCACACCTACTAAATATGCAAATTATCCCTTTCCGCCCTTGTTAAGCCAAGCAAGCATCCAGAACCGCTGGTTTATAGCAAGCCTATAGCTTTAAGTTTTACACAGCCATACCAAACCCACATGTAGACAGCCTGTTTCGGACTTTTGGTCCTCATCAGTACATGGCAGGGATTGATAAGGCTGTATGAAATAGGGCTTGGTCGAGTACAACAGAGTAACCAAGCAGCTTAGGGTGACCCAAACTACTAGGAATGTATAGGGGGATGAAAGGAACCAAAAAGCCCTCCTACTAAAAAAGCAAAGCTTGGTGTAATTGCCTTCTTAAAACAGAAGGAAATTTGCAATAATTCAGTTATAAATGAACATTTGTGGTTACCCACAATGCACACCTACTAAATATGCAAATTATCCCTTTCCGCCCTTGTTAAGCCAAGCAAGCATCCAGAACCGCTGGTTTATAGCAAGCCTATAGCTTTAAGTTTTACACAGCCATACCAAACCCACATGTAGACAGCCTGTTTCGGACTTTTGGTCCTCATCAGTACATGGCAGGGATTGATAAGGCTGTATGAAATAGGGCTTGGTCGAGTACAACAGAGTAACCAAGCAGCTTAGGGTGACCCAAACTACTAGGAATGTATAGGGGGATGAAAGGAACCAAAAAGCCCTCCTACTAAAAAAGCAAAGCTTGGTGTAATTGCCTTCTTAAAACAGAAGGAAATTTGCAATAATTCAGTTATAAATGAACATTTGTGGTTACCCACAATGCACACCTACTAAATATGCAAATTATCCCTTTCCGCCCTTGTTAAGCCAAGCAAGCATCCAGAACCGCTGGTTTATAGCAAGCCTATAGCTTTAAGTTTTACACAGCCATACCAAACCCACATGTAGACAGCCTGTTTCGGACTTTTGGTCCTCATCAGTACATGGCAGGGATTGATAAGGCTGTATGAAATAGGGCTTGGTCGAGTACAACAGAGTAACCAAGCAGCTTAGGGTGACCCAAACTACTAGGAATGTATAGGGGGATGAAAGGAACCAAAAAGCCCTCCTACTAAAAAAGCAAAGCTTGGTGTAATTGCCTTCTTAAAACAGAAGGAAATTTGCAATAATTCAGTTATAAATGAACATTTGTGGTTACCCACAATGCACACCTACTAAATATGCAAATTATCCCTTTCCGCCCTTGTTAAGCCAAGCAAGCATCCAGAACCGCTGGTTTATAGCAAGCCTATAGCTTTAAGTTTTACACAGCCATACCAAACCCACATGTAGACAGCCTGTTTCGGACTTTTGGTCCTCATCAGTACATGGCAGGGATTGATAAGGCTGTATGAAATAGGGCTTGGTCGAGTACAACAGAGTAACCAAGCAGCTTAGGGTGACCCAAACTACTAGGAATGTATAGGGGGATGAAAGGAACCAAAAAGCCCTCCTACTAAAAAAGCAAAGCTTGGTGTAATTGCCTTCTTAAAACAGAAGGAAATTTGCAATAATTCAGTTATAAATGAACATTTGTGGTTACCCACAATGCACACCTACTAAATATGCAAATTATCCCTTTCCGCCCTTGTTAAGCCAAGCAAGCATCCAGAACCGCTGGTTTATAGCAAGCCTATAGCTTTAAGTTTTACACAGCCATACCAAACCCACATGTAGACAGCCTGTTTCGGACTTTTGGTCCTCATCAGTACATGGCAGGGATTGATAAGGCTGTATGAAATAGGGCTTGGTCGAGTACAACAGAGTAACCAAGCAGCTTAGGGTGACCCAAACTACTAGGAATGTATAGGGGGATGAAAGGAACCAAAAAGCCCTCCTACTAAAAAAGCAAAGCTTGGTGTAATTGCCTTCTTAAAACAGAAGGAAATTTGCAATAATTCAGTTATAAATGAACATTTGTGGTTACCCACAATGCACACCTACTAAATATGCAAATTATCCCTTTCCGCCCTTGTTAAGCCAAGCAAGCATCCAGAACCGCTGGTTTATAGCAAGCCTATAGCTTTAAGTTTTACACAGCCATACCAAACCCACATGTAGACAGCCTGTTTCGGACTTTTGGTCCTCATCAGTACATGGCAGGGATTGATAAGGCTGTATGAAATAGGGCTTGGTCGAGTACAACAGAGTAACCAAGCAGCTTAGGGTGACCCAAACTACTAGGAATGTATAGGGGGATGAAAGGAACCAAAAAGCCCTCCTACTAAAAAAGCAAAGCTTGGTGTAATTGCCTTCTTAAAACAGAAGGAAATTTGCAATAATTCAGTTATAAATGAACATTTGTGGTTACCCACAATGCACACCTACTAAATATGCAAATTATCCCTTTCCGCCCTTGTTAAGCCAAGCAAGCATCCAGAACCGCTGGTTTATAGCAAGCCTATAGCTTTAAGTTTTACACAGCCATACCAAACCCACATGTAGACAGCCTGTTTCGGACTTTTGGTCCTCATCAGTACATGGCAGGGATTGATAAGGCTGTATGAAATAGGGCTTGGTCGAGTACAACAGAGTAACCAAGCAGCTTAGGGTGACCCAAACTACTAGGAATGTATAGGGGGATGAAAGGAACCAAAAAGCCCTCCTACTAAAAAAGCAAAGCTTGGTGTAATTGCCTTCTTAAAACAGAAGGAAATTTGCAATAATTCAGTTATAAATGAACATTTGTGGTTACCCACAATGCACACCTACTAAATATGCAAATTATCCCTTTCCGCCCTTGTTAAGCCAAGCAAGCATCCAGAACCGCTGGTTTATAGCAAGCCTATAGCTTTAAGTTTTACACAGCCATACCAAACCCACATGTAGACAGCCTGTTTCGGACTTTTGGTCCTCATCAGTACATGGCAGGGATTGATAAGGCTGTATGAAATAGGGCTTGGTCGAGTACAACAGAGTAACCAAGCAGCTTAGGGTGACCCAAACTACTAGGAATGTATAGGGGGATGAAAGGAACCAAAAAGCCCTCCTACTAAAAAAGCAAAGCTTGGTGTAATTGCCTTCTTAAAACAGAAGGAAATTTGCAATAATTCAGTTATAAATGAACATTTGTGGTTACCCACAATGCACACCTACTAAATATGCAAATTATCCCTTTCCGCCCTTGTTAAGCCAAGCAAGCATCCAGAACCGCTGGTTTATAGCAAGCCTATAGCTTTAAGTTTTACACAGCCATACCAAACCCACATGTAGACAGCCTGTTTCGGACTTTTGGTCCTCATCAGTACATGGCAGGGATTGATAAGGCTGTATGAAATAGGGCTTGGTCGAGTACAACAGAGTAACCAAGCAGCTTAGGGTGACCCAAACTACTAGGAATGTATAGGGGGATGAAAGGAACCAAAAAGCCCTCCTACTAAAAAAGCAAAGCTTGGTGTAATTGCCTTCTTAAAACAGAAGGAAATTTGCAATAATTCAGTTATAAATGAACATTTGTGGTTACCCACAATGCACACCTACTAAATATGCAAATTATCCCTTTCCGCCCTTGTTAAGCCAAGCAAGCATCCAGAACCGCTGGTTTATAGCAAGCCTATAGCTTTAAGTTTTACACAGCCATACCAAACCCACATGTAGACAGCCTGTTTCGGACTTTTGGTCCTCATCAGTACATGGCAGGGATTGATAAGGCTGTATGAAATAGGGCTTGGTCGAGTACAACAGAGTAACCAAGCAGCTTAGGGTGACCCAAACTACTAGGAATGTATAGGGGGATGAAAGGAACCAAAAAGCCCTCCTACTAAAAAAGCAAAGCTTGGTGTAATTGCCTTCTTAAAACAGAAGGAAATTTGCAATAATTCAGTTATAAATGAACATTTGTGGTTACCCACAATGCACACCTACTAAATATGCAAATTATCCCTTTCCGCCCTTGTTAAGCCAAGCAAGCATCCAGAACCGCTGGTTTATAGCAAGCCTATAGCTTTAAGTTTTACACAGCCATACCAAACCCACATGTAGACAGCCTGTTTCGGACTTTTGGTCCTCATCAGTACATGGCAGGGATTGATAAGGCTGTATGAAATAGGGCTTGGTCGAGTACAACAGAGTAACCAAGCAGCTTAGGGTGACCCAAACTACTAGGAATGTATAGGGGGATGAAAGGAACCAAAAAGCCCTCCTACTAAAAAAGCAAAGCTTGGTGTAATTGCCTTCTTAAAACAGAAGGAAATTTGCAATAATTCAGTTATAAATGAACATTTGTGGTTACCCACAATGCACACCTACTAAATATGCAAATTATCCCTTTCCGCCCTTGTTAAGCCAAGCAAGCATCCAGAACCGCTGGTTTATAGCAAGCCTATAGCTTTAAGTTTTACACAGCCATACCAAACCCACATGTAGACAGCCTGTTTCGGACTTTTGGTCCTCATCAGTACATGGCAGGGATTGATAAGGCTGTATGAAATAGGGCTTGGTCGAGTACAACAGAGTAACCAAGCAGCTTAGGGTGACCCAAACTACTAGGAATGTATAGGGGGATGAAAGGAACCAAAACTTAAATTTAAATTTAAATTTATTACGTAAATTTACTTAAATTTAAGTACTTAAATTTATTGTAATCACTGCATCATTGCTAAACACTATCATAATGCATTGGTCACATTTTAAAATTGGCAGTCTGCTGAGGAAGCTTGAAATAGATCAGTCTACTCTGTTGTTCCCTCAGTGGCACCCCCCATAACCGTGGACTATTCCTCTATCTAGCTCTTTGAGGATCTTTATGGAATGCAGTTTTGTCTTTTAGGTATAATAGGAAAAAAAAAATAGTAAGCTTTTACTGGCACCGTCTTATATTAAAATTGTAGGGTAATGCTTTTCAGCAGGTTTACAAATAATTGCTTTATTTAATAGTTGTTCTTAAAAGCCTTTTTTTCATTCTGTCGTTTGCGATAACTGTGATAGGCTCACAGGGATCACCTGGTAATCAGCCAATGAAACTGGCTCCTTACCGATAGGAAGAAGCTCAGCTGTTACATGATAGCCGAGTCAGCGGTCACATGAGCAAATGATCAACTTTGGACCATGAAAAACCGCAGGCATAGACACTACACCGCATCAGAGATGAAGAGTTGCAAGTGCAGCGTAGATTCTCACACATGCAGTCCCGAGTTGGTTAGAATATACTGTTCACTTCTTTCCCACTCATGACCAAATTATGAATCACTTCACTAGACAAACCAAGTCTCATAAATCTATCTCAGGATCCATGTAGCTAGAGATAATGGCCTGGAATTGAGGTGCCAGATCTCCTCCTACCAGGGGTGTAACTAGAAATCACGGAGCTCCCCTGAGTAACTTTCATTGCTGGAGGGGGGAGTGCGTATGGTAGCCTGAGGTGAGGACCCCCTTTCCCGCTGCCCCCTTCCTTCACTGCATGTCCCTAAAATGGCCCTGGAAGCCCCACCCCCTCAGGCTTCTCCTTCTTAGGGCCCCCCTACAGCTGAATCTCTTGGAGGGGCTATTGTTACTCCCCTGCCTCCTACAAGAGAAGGCAGCCTTGTTGGGAAGAATCAATGGCTCTTTTTTTCCCCAGGAAGTTCAAAATTGCATCCCAACAATTTTTTTTTTAACAAGATCACTCAACATCCTGTAATGAGAACACAAACTTTTTTTGTTCAGACACAGTTCGACATTCATAAAGCAGTTTCTGTGTAGATTGATGGCTTCCCAGTTCTGCATCCCTTTCCTCTTAAAATATTTTTTTCTTTCAACCCATGTAAAAAGTACCACAGATTCTTAATGCAGGACTGCAAATTCTCTCAGACACAAATTTTACTGTCCATTCTCCATGGAAGGTCATGTGTACAATATATGTACCCCTATGCCAAGAACTGGCATCAGTTGGATGATTCCAATATTTCCTTATCAAGAGATTCTTTTCCTCCAGTCATAAACATGAAAGCAGATAAACCCTGGTAGTCCAGAGCCTCAGGCCTGCCAATCAAGTTCTTTCTGTAGAACTCACAGATGAGCTTAGGTCCACAGAACTGCTATCATAAAAAGATAACATCAGTCTTATAATTCTAGAAATCTGAGAGAGAAGCCCTTTTCTGTCAGGCTGCCCCGATGTCAGTCTTGAGCACCCTGAGGTAAATGCCCCCTGTACAGCAGGAAGTTCATCCTCCAGGGGAGATGCAGAAAACATTAGCATTAAAACATTGTAAAAGGTCTCCAAGTATCTTCTGGAGGATTACTGGGAGGAAATGGTCATTCTTTCATAGATCAAGCATCTCTAAGTCTTCATTCGGACTGGCAGCTGAAAGATGGTAGTCCTCTGCCAGCAGGTAGTACCACTGTGTGTCAGCACTTGACACGCGTGGTGTTACAACCGCTGCAATTCGGCTGCATTTAAATTGCACCCAAATAGCACTGGCTGGCAGCAGAAGTGATGCTGAACTGCTCAGCAAGCAAGCAGTTCAGTCGTCTGTCTGAAAGAGGCCTAAGCGTGGCATTTCAATAAGGCTGGGGACGGAGTGTGGTACGCAATTGACAACTACATAGACTTTTACAAAATCAATTTAACTACAGTGGCATTCTGATATATGTTCAATCATATTTTTACTAAAAAGCTGGTTGAGTGGTACAAGGGGGCAAATTCACCACCTGTCAGTTGCCCGCCTGAAAGAGGTCTTAAAAATCAATACATGGAAACCTAGCGTAATCTAGAATGCAAGCATAATTCTGAGAAATGTCTCGGGGGTGGAGTCTCATCCACTGAGATCTTTAGGCCCCTTTCACACTTTATGCAGGTCATTGCAGTGGTTCCACAAGGTTGCTTTGCATGTTACCACTGTGGTACGAAAGTAAGGCATGCTTGTCAATTAAAATATGGCTCACTTCGGGTGAAATGCAGGTGACACACTGCAGATCTTGCGTCATCTTCACATGACCTGCCACACCATGAGCAATGTGATAGCCCCATAAGGCTATCACTGCTTCTGCAACAGAATGCAGCATTTATGAGCAATGTGATGCAACGTACCACAGTAAGGGCTCGATTCACAAAAGTGTGATAACTGCTATCACAGCAATTATCACGCGAGCTGCCACGTGCAAAGGTTAGCGTGTAAACAGCATTACTTTGTGTGATAAGCAAAGGTTTGCGCGTGATCACATGCGCTTTTCACTTGAAAAGCCGCAAGTGATCACGCTCAAACCTTCGGTTATCACACAAAGTAACACTGTTCGCGCGTTAACCTTTGCGCGAGGCAGCTCGCGTGATAGCAATAGCTGGGAACGCGAAGAAAGGATACGCATGGCCAGAGCCACACAGGCGCAGTGGCCCGGCGGTGAAACCGAAAGTAGCTGGCGGCGGGAGAACGGAGGCTCGTTGAGAAGCGGCGCGGGACAGGACGGCTGCTGGGGGCTTGGGAAAGCCCCGGGTAAGTGAAACAATGTGTTTAATAGCAATCTACAGTTCCGCTTTAAGCACAATACACAAAATACACTGCTCAAACAAATAAAGGGAAAACAAAAATAAGACATCCTAGATCTGAATAAAATATTCTTATTAAAGGGGAACTGAAGAGAGAGGTATATGGAGGTTGCCATGTTTATTTCCTTTTAAGCAATACCAGTTGCCAGGCAGCCCTGCTGATCCTCTGCCTCTAATACTATTAGCCATAGCCCCTGAACAAGCATGCAGCAGCTCAGGTGTTTTTAGACTTTAAAGTCAGATCTGACAAGACTAGCTGCATGCTTGTTTCTGGTGTTATTCAGATACTACTGCAAAGAAATAGACCAGCAGGGCTGCCAGGCAACTGGTATTGATTACAAGGAAATAAATATGGCAGCCTCCGTATACCTCTTAAGGGGCCCATACACAACGATTTTCCCACCGAAATACGGTAGTTTCGATCACAGTGATCGAAACGGCCGTGAAATCGCCGCGCACACTGCTGACAGAACGATGGATTTCCGTCTGAAATCCGTCGACTCCCGTCAATCCATCCGCACGGAAGATTTTTCTCGGGTCGGGAGTGCGTCGATAGCGGCATTCGAATGCCCGACGACCGACGCAATACAGCGGAGATACATTACTTGCTCCGCCGGTGCGAGTCACCGCTGTCACCTCCCGGCTGGCATCTTCTCCCATCACCTTCCGCATCACGGCATCAGTGTATAACTTCCTGTGTCACTGCAGTGACAGCGGAAGTACAAATAGAGGGCGCTCTATTTGAACTTCCGCTGTCACTGGAGTGACAGAAAGTTATACACGGATGCCGGATGTGTGATGCGGAAGGTGATGGGAGAAGATGCCAGCCGGGAGCCAATGCGAAGAAGATGCCGGGACCAGGCGGAGAAGAAGACAGCGGTGGACCAGGGGACTCACGCCGGCCGGAACAGGTAATGTATGCAGGGGGCAGCAGCTCCACAGATTGTGATCGCTTTCAGGCTGAAATCGATTCACAATCTGTTTGCAGTAAGGTGGCCATACGATCCCTCTCTGATCAGATTCGATCAGAGAGGGATCTATCTTTTGGTCGAATCTGATGGCAAATGGACCAGTGTATGGCCACGTTTACTTCAGTTCCCCTTTAAGGGCATTACATCAAAGTTGGATCAGCCTGTAGTGTTTTTTTTTTTTTCACTTTTAAGTGCGACTCCAAATCCAGACCTCAGTGGGTTGATAAATTTGATATCCATTGAGAATTGTTGTGCGATTTTGTTGTCAGCACATTCACCTGAGGGAAGTATTTAAAGGGGAACTGAAGTAAGAGGTATACGGAGGCTGCCATATTTATTTCCTTTTAATCAATACCAGTTGCCTGGCAGCCTTACTGGTCTATTTCTCTGCAGTAGTATCTGAACAACACCAGAAACAAGCATGCAGCTAATCTTGTCAGATCTGACTTTAACCCATTCGCGTTCCGTCGTTTTCACTTGAGCAATGTTCACCTCCCATTGATTTGCCTATAACTTTATCACAATGAACTGATCTAGATCTTATTTTTTCCGCCACCAATTAGGCTTTCTTTGGGGCGGGGGGGGGGGGGGGACCATTTTGCTAAGAGCCACTTTACTGTAAATGCATTTTAACAGGAAGAATAAGAAAAAACGGAAAAAATTCATTATTTCTCAGTTTTCAGCCATTATAGTTTTAATATATGCCTCCATAATTAAAACTCACGTATTGTATTTGCCCATATGTCCCGGTTATTACACCATTAAAATTATGTCCCTATCACAATGTATGGCGACAATATTTTATTTGGAAATAAAAGGTGCATTTTTTCCGTTTTGCATCTATCACTATTTACAAGTTTAAAATAAAAAAAAATATAGAAATATTTCATCTTTACATTGATATTTAAAAAGTTTAGACCCTTAAGTAAATATTTACATGTTTTTTTTTTATTGTAATGGGTTTTTTTTTATATTAAACATTTTATTTGGGTATTTTTGGGAGGGTGGGATGTAAACCATAGTTTTTTTAATGTAATGGTGTGTTGATTTTAATTTTTTTTACTTTTTGTTGTAGTTTTGCTTTTTGGCCACAAGATGGCGGCCATGAGTTTGTTTACATGACGTCACTCTAAGCGTAACACACGCTTAGAGTGACGCATCGGGGAGGGAACGGCCAAAAAAAGCGAAGCTTCCGAGAGAAGCGGTCGCTTTTTCAGCGGGGGAGAGGAATCAGTGATCGGGCACCGTAGCCCGATACATTGATTCCGTGGCTACCGAATCCGCGGCCGGGAGTGCGCGTGCACACGCGTGATCGGCCGCGGTAGCGCGCATGGTTCCTGGACGTAGTTTCTACGTCCAGGAACCAAAATAGGTTAAAGACTGAAACACCTGATCTGCTGCATGCTTGTTCAGGGGCTATGGCTAATCGTATTAGAGACAGAGGATCAGCAGGGCTGCCAGGCAACTGCTATTGCTTAAAGAGACACTGAAGCGAGAATAAATCTCGCTTCAGCTCTTATATTCAGCAGGGGCATGTGTGCCCCTGCTAAAACGCCGCTATCCCGCAGCTAAACGGGGGTCCCTTACCTCCCAAATCCCCTCCGTGCAGCAGAGGCTCACTTCCGCATTGAGGCATGGCTAATGGCCGCAGCCTTGCCTCACGCGCGTCTGTCAGCGCGCATCTCCGCCTCTCCCCCGCCCCTCTCAGTCTTCCTTCGCTGAGAGGGTCGGGGGAGAGGCAGCGATGTGCCGCTGATAGACGGCGCTGAGAGGCAGGGCTGCAGCCATTAGTCCTACCTCAACAGCAGCAAAATCTACGACCAAGTTGGTAGTAGATTTTGCAGGGAGGGATTTGGGGGGTAAGGAACCCCCGTTTAGCCGCGGGATAGCGGCTTTTTAGCAGGGGCACACATGCCCCTGCTGAATATAAGCACTGAAGCGAGATTTATTCTCGCTTCAGTGTCTCTTTAAAAGGAAATAAACATGGCAACCTCCATATACCTCTCTCTTCAGTTCCCCTTTAAAAACAAGACAAAATGAGGCTCAGTACAGTGTGTGGCGTACATGTACCTGTATGACCTCCCTACAACACCTAGGCATGCTCCTGATGAGGTTGTGAAAGGTCTAAGGCATAGTTCCCCAACCCTGTCCTCAAGGCCCACTAACAGTACATGGTTTGCAGGAAACCACAATCATGCACAAGTGAGGTAATTAGTGTCTCAGCAGAGCTGATTAACCACCTCTGTGGATTTCCACAAAACATGCACTGTTGGTGGGCCTTGAGGACAGGGTTGGGGAACACTGTCCTAAGGGATCTCCTCCCAGAACTGGACTAAACCATCCACCAACTCCTGGGCAGTCTGTGGTGAAACGTGACGTTGGTGGACGGAGCGAGACATGATGTCCCAGATGTGCTCAACTGGATTCAAGACGGGCCAGTCCATAGCATCAATGCCTTTGTCTTGCAGGAACTGCTGACACACTCGGGCTCCATTCACACTTAGAAGCGCAAAACGCCGGCAATTTTAGCCGGCGTTTTGCGGGAGTGATTTTTCCTCAATTTCAAGTGGAAAAATCACTGGACAGTGCAGCGATTTCTCAGTGATCGCGTTTAGCGCTTCTATAGCACTGAAACGCGATCAACGGGAAATCGCCTGAAAGTGGTGCAGGCTACGCGTTTGCATTTCACGATTTTGGGCAATTTGTGCCGATTAGAGCAAATCGCCCCAAGTAAGAATGGGCCCATAGGGTTTTATTACACTAGCGCTTTCAAAAGCGCTAGCGTTTTGCCGAAATCGTCGGCAAAACGCTTAAGTGTGAATGGGGCCTCAAGCCATATGAGGTCTTGCATTAGGAGGAACTCTGGGCCAACTGCACCAGCATATGGTCTCACAAAGGGTCTGAGGATCTCATCTCAGTACCTAATGGCAGTCAGGCTACCTCTGGCAAGCACATGGAGGGCCGTGCAGCCCCCCAAAAATATGCCACCCCACAGCATTACTTACCCACTGCCAAAGCGGTCATGCTGGAGGATGTTGCAGGCAGCAGAACTTTCTCCACAGCTTCTCCAGACTGTCACATGTGTGAACCTGCTTTCATCTGTGAAGAGCACAGGATGCCAGTGGCGAATTTGTCAATCGTGGTGTTCTCAAATGCCAAACGTCCTGCACAGTGTTGGGCTGTAAGCACAACCCCCACCTGTGGACGTCAGGCCCTCATACTACCCTCAAGGAGTCTGTTTCTGACCTTTTGAGCAGACATATGCACATTTGTGGCCCACTGGAGGTCATTTTGCAGGGCTCTGGCAGTGCTCCTCCTGTTCTTCCTTAGATAAAGGGGGAGGTAGCGGTTCTGCTGTTGGGCTGTTGCCCTCCTTTTGCATTCTCTATGTCTAATGATGTACTGGCCTGTTTCCTGGTAGCGCCTCAATGCTCTGGACACTACACTGACAGACACAACAAACCTTCCCACAGCTCGCACTGATGTGCCATCCTGGATGAGCTGCACTACCTGAGGCAGTTGTGTAGGTTATAGACTTGTCTCATGCTACGGCGAGGAAACCGCCAGCGCATACCACTTAGGCTGCATCCGAAATGACCACCAGCTCAGTGTGCAGCACTTAGATTAAATAGATTTTCTGCACACTTTGCATTCAATTCAGATGCAAATCATATGCAAATCTGCTACTACTTATTATGCAAACAGGAAACTCAAGAGGAGGAGCTGGGAGCAGCTAACCTGACAGTTACATAGTTACAAAGTTAAGAAAAGGTGGGGGTAAAGGCTGCGCGTCCCTAAACACATGCTGCAATTGAATGGTTAATCGCACAGGCATACACCGCCTCTGCTAGACTGAAAAATGCATGCCCTGCATCCAAGACAAGTGCTAACATTTATTAAACTAGGAGGAACTTTAGCTTCCGATATGGTTTGCATGAAAAGTATATTATACTAGACACTTGCGCCACGGTGAGGCAAACCTCCGGGCAAGTGACCTAACCTAAATTTAAAACCTTGGGAGCAGCTAAGCAAAAAAAAATGTGTAACTTACATTTGGTTGCCTAAGTGGTATGCGCTGGCGTTCTCCTCGCTGTTCAACCAAATGTAAGTTACACACTTTTTTTTGCTTAGCTGCTCCCAAGGTTTTAAATTTAGGTTAGGTCACTTGCCCGGAGGTTTGCCTCACCGTGGCGCAAGTGTCTAGTATAATATACTTTGCATGCAAACCATATTGGAAGCTAAAGTTCCTCCTAGTTTAATAAATGTTAGCACTTGTCTTGGATGCAGGGCATGCATTTTTCAGTCTAGCAGAGGCGGTGTATGCCTGTGCGATTAACCATTCAATTGCAGCATGTGTTTAGGGACGCGCAGCCTTTACCCCCACCTTGTCTCATGCTACCACTAGAGTGAAAGCAACCCCAGCATTCAAAAGTAACCAAAACATCACACAGTAAGCATAGAAACTGAGAAGTAGTCTGTGGCCACCACCTGCAGAAATACTCCTAAATTGGGGCTGTCTTGCCAATTGCCTATAACTTCCACCTGTTGTCTATTCCATTTGCACAACAGCATGTGAAATTGATTGTCAGTGAGTGTTGCTACCTAAGTGGACAGTTTGATTTCACAGAAGTGTGTTTGACTTGGAGTTGCAATAGCGATCATTCATAAAGCATTTCCGCATGCAGAAATGCTTAAAACAGCTGACTTTACCGAACACTCAGCAAGTGCAGCATTCATAAAGGCTGTTTCCGCATGAAAAGCTGACACTACCAAGCAGAGCGATAAATCACCGCCTTGTGCGGTGATTATCGGAACAAATGTAACAAAATGTAAATTCATAAAGAATACCGCAAGCAGTATGAGGACGGGAAATACCGCTCCCTCTGATGTGGTGATACCAATGTAAAGTTAATGGAGACACAGACCTCCCAGGCAGCTGCAGTAGAGCGGAACACGGAGATATGTATCAACTCGGCAGCTTCCTGTGTCTCCGCAAGCCTACCGCCTGCCTAGTTCGGGGAATCTCGGCAGTGCTATCGCACCTGAACACTTTTTTTATGAATGCCCACCCAGAAGTCTAAAATACTGGCAGCGGTGTTTTCCCGCATTGATTCTCCTTACCGACAGCACTTTTATGAATGATACCCATTGAGTTAAGTGTTCCATTTATTTTTTAGAGCACTGTAGATTTTTGTCAATAGTCAATGAAAATCTGACATGAAAACAGGTGCCACATGAGGACGTTGGAAGTTGGAATCAGATATTTCATAAACTGAGGAGTTGGGAATTGGATGAATTTTGTACAAAATCCAAAGCCCTGGTAAGTATTAGACTAAGGAGTCAGAGTTGAGAAGTCAGAGCTATTTTGGGTACCTGGAGTTGGAGGTATCATAAACTGAGAAGTCGGAGTCTGAAGATTGTTGTACCTACTCTACAGCCCTGCGCATAACCCCCTCCCCCCATAGAACAATAAAGGTTGCTCAGTGTGTACAAAACTATGATTGATTATTAAAAAAAAAAAAGCAATCTTTACTTACCTGGGGCTTCTTCGAGCACCTATCTTTCGTCTGGGTCCCTCGCCTTAGCTCTAGTACTCCCAGCTGTCTGCCCACAAAGTGCATGCATGGGAACGGGCTGTCGGCCACAAGTTCCTGTGTGTGCACAGAAGCATTAAAGGGTCAGTGAGCTTTATAGGCAGACAGTGGGGAGTACAGAAGCTGCACTGTAGAACCCAGAGTACATCTAGGGGCTGGAAAAAGCCCCTAGAAATAAGTAAAGATTGGGGGGGGGGGGGGGGGGGGTCCTTTTAGCTACGTGCCTGCAAAGTTTAAGGCACTTTGCCTAGATCCACCATCGTTTAAAGTGAATGGTTCCCATTCACTTTAAACGATGGTGGATCTAGGCAAAGTGCCTTAAACTTTGCAGGCACGTAGCTAAAAGGACCCCCCCCCAATCTTACCCAAGGAGAGGGAAGGCTCTGGGTCCTATAGAGCCTTCCGGCTCCTCTCCTGGTCCTGTCGTTCCAGTGCTGGCTCGCCCTGTAGCAGTATGTGACTAAATTAGTCAAATGCTGCTTTACCCGGCCGAAGGAGGCTTTAGAAGTCTTCAGGGAGCCCGAGTGCTCCTGAAGACGGGCGGCCCTGTACTGCGCCTGCGCAAGCACGCTCACGCCTGTGCAGTATGGAGCCGCACGTCTTTGGGAGGACACAGCTCCAGAAGACTTCCAAATACCCTTTCGGCGGGGGATTGAAATGGGGAAGGGGGGGGCTATGGGGGGGGGGGGGCAGCACAGGATAGAGGAGACAGAAGGCTCTATACAACCCAGAGCCTTCCCTCTCCTTGGGTAAGTATTTGCTTCATTTTTTTTTTTAAAATGCGGTTCTCATTCACTTTAACGATCTGATCTTTTAGCGTATAATCCGTAGTGTTTTCAAATGTTCACATCACGTAGATATTGTCAAAGATAGATTGTGTAACATTTGTACACCAGTCATTTAACACAATCTATATTTTGGTGTGAATGTAGCTTTAGGGCCGAGATCCACTAGGGGCACTTTTCCCATGATTGCCAGCAAATCGGCAAAGCACTGGAATAATGGAACCCTATGAGGAGGAATCCACTATGCTTATTGCCAAAGCTTGCGATGAACTCTTGCAATCAGCCTGCAGCATTTTTGGAGCAATTTCATTTGAAGGAATGCAGGTGAAATTGCAATCCTTTAAAATGCTCCTTGAATACCAGCAGAGATCTCTAGCATTTGGGATTCCGATTTAGGAGTCCTAGTAGTGTAACAAAAAAAATAAATAATAATAATATACAACGCAAACATATATGTCAATGCAAAATGTATGCATTGTAACTGGTTACAGTGCACTGCACACAATGCACTGCTACATGCATTTTGATATACTGGCACTGTCCCACATTTGTGTGTACCGTGCATCTGCAATCAGCTTCAACAGATTGGGTGTAAATTAGCCCTTACCAAGGGAAGACATGGTACTCCGCTCCCAATTGTATTGATGGGATCACAAAATTAAGTTACATTGAATCTTACACCTCCCTTCACCCTTTGCACACTCCAGCTTGCTGATAGATACCGCATAAACAGTTTTTCTATATCACAAAACTACTTTATGTGCCTATGTGTATCTAAAGACAAGCACAGGCATTGCCATGAGGAAGGCAGTACGTTAAACTTCAGACAGCATATAACTGGAACAACCTCAGGGTGCTGCTGGAGTACACTAAAGCCCTGTACACATGCACAAGGAACGTTACCCAATCCCTTGGGCAACGGTACAAGGTTAACAATGTACAAACGCATCACTAGCCTGCAGGCTAGCAATGCGTTCTGTTGCTATGCAGTGGGGGCGGAGGGACGAAGCGGCGCATGGGTGACGTCACGCGGTGACAGGATTAGTGGAAAGAGCAAATATTCTCTGCCTGCGACCAGCCAACTCGATCCACCTTGGGCATCGCTGGCCACTGTACATATGCGCAATTCAGCTGAGTTTCATCTAGCTAGCGTGTGTACAGGGGCCTTACATCTTAAGTACCTATATACCTAACCTCGCTGCAGTAAGGTTAGTTGTATGTAGCATCAAGAACTATATCTACATATCGTGAGGCCACCAAGCCTAGAAAAACCTGAGCAATAGCACTCTTCCCCATAGATATGAGTAAAAACAGCAACAAGCAAGTAATAATAGATGACAGCTGCACCCCAGAGATGAAGAGCCCCTAGGAAATATGAGTTGGACAGCATGACTATCAACACCAATAACTTTCCTGCAGTGCTTTGAGACCAGTAAGGTCATCTCCAGTAAAGTAATTTCACATTATTAGGATCAAAGCTGTAGCACTCAGCATAGCTTCCCTACAGACTATGCATCTGAGTATGTACTGATTACCCCCATTACCCTAACCCTGCACTCTCCCTAAGCTTTGCTGCTCAAGCTGAATACAAGTTTTGGAAAGTCACAGAGATCCAAAAAAGGGTTGTGTTTGGGATAGACTAGGGGCCATATGCAATTCTCTTTTTCACCTGAATTTTCTCCTAGGAGAGAATTTTTAATCTTTGATTTTAAATAACTTTACAGTACTTTTCAACTAAAAAAGTACCAAAACGTTGGGGGAAAAGTACTAACAAAGTTATTTTGAGTATTTTCTTGCCTTCTGGGGTCTCAAAATGCATTTTATTGACAAGTTTAAAAATATCACCCAGGAGAAAACTCAGGTGAAAAAGTGAATTGCATATGGCCCTAGGTCTCTACCAGTTCCAAGCGGTACCGCACTGCATGCATTACATTATGGCAACGGATTCTGTTGAAGTGTACTGCTAACTTATTGATGTGAAGATACTCTTACAATATAATTGCATTGTGTTAGCAATGGGATTATATTGTCTAATGCAACACCCCAATATGAACGTAGCCTTAGCCAATTATTAGTCACTGATCTAGTTTATGGGACCCAGCAGGAAACCTCATAGCTAAATTCCAATACTGTGATTGGAGGGACGGCAGCCTCTCGAACTTTTAGTTTTTAGATAGGTTGAAGCAGACTACGCCTTCACTATTTTGCAAATCCTAAAGCTTTGTGCTGTAGAGAGCGGAGCAGTGCTTTTCAGCGCTGCTAGATTTGGGCGCAGCCAGCGCCACCATAGACTGTAATGGGAATCAGTCTATAGCTGTGCTCTGAGTAACGTCGGCTCCGTCAGAAGACGGAGCCGAAGTTGCTTAAAAAAAAAAAAAAATTATTCGGCCTCCAGCAATCGCTGGAAGCAGAATTATTTCATTCCCCCACTATCCATGGCGGCCTGGAGGGGGAATAGTAATTAAATCGGCCCGGACTTGTGCAGAAGCAGGATCAGCCATATACAGCTGTATCCTGCACCGATTTCAAATGTACTCTGTAGAGAGTGCTATGGAGAACTGTTTACCAGGGCTGTGGAGTCGGAGTCGGAGAGTCGGAGTCGTGGAGTCGGGCAATTTTGGGTGCCTGGAGTCGGAGTCGGGAAAAAATGCACCGACTCCGACTCCTAATGAATTTGTAACTGTAATTAAAATAGAAAATATGATAAAATGTTCTATTTCTCAGATAATAGTCATTAAAAATAATGTATATATACAGTAATAGCTGTGCTTAGTCCACAAAAATGAAATAAACCAATCAAAATTAGTTACTTGTGCTGCTTCAATAAAGCAGTCCCCGTATTTTTAAGGTCAGATATACATATCTGATTGTGACTGTATATATGATGCGTACACAGGAATCTCTTATATATACTAAATAACATCTATGCTGTAAGAATAAAGCCTGATGTGTAGCTGTGTCACTAATAGAGATGGTCAATGAGATGGAAATAATTCTGCACTGATGCTGATTTATGCAAATGTATGCACTCCCTTTGCTGATGAAATCAAATAATTTGATATGTTATTAAAATTTGGTTTGGTGACTACAAATTAAAGGGTACCTGAGACGGATGAAAAGTAAAGTTTTATACATACCTGGGGCTTCCTCCAGCCCCCTTCAGGCTAATCAGTCCCTCACTGTCCTCCACCACCCGGATCTTCTGCTATGAGTCCTGGTAATTCAGCCAGTCAGCGCAGTCCGGCCGCATGCCACTCCCACAGCCAGGAACATTCTGCACCTGCGCAATAGTGCTGCACAGGTGTAGTATGCTCCTAGCGGTGGAGTGTGTTCATGCGCACTACGCCAGACTGGCTCAAGTACCTGGACTCATAGCAGAAGATCCAGGTGGTGGAGGAGGACAACGAGGGACTGATTATCCTGAAGGCAGCTGGAGGAAGCCCCAGGTATGTATAAAACTTTAATTTCATCTGTCTCAGGTTTACTTTGTTACACAGTAGTACTATACTCTACATATGCACTCCTCACAGAGCTGCAGGGAATCCACTGAGAATGCTGTGCACATTGAACACAGAGGTGTTGTCTGTTTACAATCTCCTCATTCCCCTGCAGAGTACCTGCACATCATTCTTACATGTACCCACACTTACATTGCCTAGGGCCTGATAGATGTTCTTTGTTCCGGTTTGTACCTTTTACAAGTACTATTACTAAGGACTAGTTTTAGTCTAAAGGGAATAAATATAGTAGTCTACATATCCTTCTCACTTCAGTTGTCTTGTAAAATTCCTAAGCGTTGGCAGTTATGAGACGAATTTCATGTTACATACTTTTAATCAACAAAATTGTAATATGCAAATTAGAGGAGTCGGAGTCGTGGAGTCGGAGTCGGTGGAATCCTAAACTGAGGAGTCGGAGTCGGTGGATTTTTGGACCGACTCCACAGCCCTGCTGTTTACTATGAGGTTCGAACACAGCGAATCCAGCGCAGGAAACTTGGGCGCACAGGGATATCGTCGGCGCTGAAGTTACTATTAAAACACAATAATTCAGCTTCCAGCAATTGCTGAAGGCTGAATTATGTCATTCCCCACCATCCATGGAGGGGGAATAGTATTTAACATGGCCGGGACTTGTGCAGCAGCAGGATCAGCCATATACTGGCTGTATCCTGCGCAGATTCCTCTCGTACGCTATGAGGTTACCTGCTGGATCCCCTAAACTAGACCAGCGCCAATTATAATTCTACCTAACAGATCCAAAAAAAGACAGAGTACTTTTGTACAGAGATCAGGCAAGCCCTGTACAGACACTATAGTATTGCTAACAATGGTACATAAGCATGTTGGCTAACACTCTGGCAGTCACAATTACTCAGCTCAGCACTATGTAGTTTTTTAAGCTCTGTACACATGCTAGATGAAACTTTCCTGAGAATCCAGTGTGTGTGGAACAGCACCTGACCCCTCAGCCAGTGATCTGCCAAGCCAACTTACGGCTGAAAGCATTATTGTTTTCTGCACTTACTCCGCCTGCCACATGACATCACTCCCATGTTGCTATGCGCCACACATAACAGAACACATCACTAGCCTGCAGGCTAACGACGCATCTATCAGCCTCAGTCCATCCATGGTGCCCAATGGATCGGATACTAATCCTCCATTGGGTGACATGCCTCGTGTGTACGAGACTTTACAAAAAGGAATAGGATATACTGGAGGTTTCCCACAGTACCCAGGGACAACACAATTAGCGAAAGAAACAACCACAGCTGATCACTTGTTTATAGTGTCTTGACTAGGACAAAATGCCTATATGACACATATAAAGCAATCATAAATGATCAAATGTTTGCTGCCAAAGGTGGGCATAAATATGTCTACAGCTGCTTCCTCTTGATAAGAACACAAAATATGAATCACTGTAATGGAACACAGTAATCCCATACTTGCAATCAGTATTGTTCAATGAAATTTCTCTAATGATGAAACTAAAGTGAATAAAAATGACTATGAACATTAAGATACTCATTAATGATACAATCTTACAACATTTATGTAGTTTGCAGGACTACCTAAAAGAGCCATTCAAAGGATATTCACTCACACACTTGGTAGTATTGTATAGTCAAGATTGTATCATTAGTGAGACCTTTTAACAAACCCCCTATGAAGGAATTGCGTGTATTACACTATTACATTAGCACACAACAATGTTTTATTACTTAGTTTCCTTTCACACGTGTGTCCTAAATGACAAATGTACTCAACACAATAGAAGGCAAACAGGGAAGGCATGCAAATACACAAGTCGTGACCTTATAAAAATAACATAGTAATAAGCAGGGCATACAGAAGTGGACTACACACGTATACATTCGTGTATGATAGGAGGTGGCTGCAGCCTCTATTACACAGGCAGGCATGTGGAGGAGGTGATGCAGCATGGCCAGCAGCTAGACAATACTGGCCAGCAGCTCATGCAGTACAACACGCACACAGCCCATGTGACCAGGCGCCCCGGCTCCCTAGCACACCGCTGAGGACAACACACAACAATGTGGCTGCCGGACGCTCGCCGGTACCTATATAGGGCACTACAGCAGCCTCTACATATCAACCGGCCACAGCAGTCTCGCCATTTTATACGCCACATCTCCCCCGTAAAGCCCTCCCCTCCCCACAGCACGTTCCCTTACCCCCCGGCCAACCCGGGCTCTGTATCCCGCCGCTCCGCCATGTCGGCCCCGGACCCGTCCAACTGCAACACTCCGCAGGGGGGGTGAGAGAGGGGCGGGTGAAGGCAAAACCATTGCTGAAAGAGGGGGCTTTGAAGAACGTACCAACATAAGTGTCCGTCTCTTGCACAGAAAGGAAAGAGCACTTCTGTACGCTCATTTTTATTCCATAAGCAAAGCAGCAATATTATTGGCACTACACGGACAAGGCACCGCCGAAAACACATAACTACAGTGACAAGGAGAATATCCCCATTCTAGGATGTGGATTGGTTTAATCCCCGAAGCGGGAGAAGCACGCAGGCGCATCACAGCAGGGCGGGAAAAGAGCCACCACGCAGGCGTAGGGAGGAGGGATGTGCGCCTGCGCAGTGCTCACAGCTGCTCTGGTAGCTATGCATCTCTTAAAGGGACAGCGACTCAGGAATGCTGCTTCCATTTTGTTTCTTATCTCAGGCCCTCCATAGTCATTCTGAATAACTTCCTTTAAATTTGAATTATAAAAAAAGAAGGAAAATAAAATGTCACATTTTAGAACACAACATAAACCGCTTGTGTGGAAATAATTTACAAACTCCCAAAATATTTGTTAAAATTTAATGAAATTGATAGAAAGGATAAAATAGGTAGTATAATAAAAGTTTATTAAACCAGAAATGCTTATAAAGTAATCATTGTGCAAAATGCAGCTATCAGATATCTTTCACGCCTATGAGTCATTACCGTATATATGCTATATGGCCAAAAATATGTGGCCACTCCTTCAAATGAATTATGTTGGCAATTTCATTTCCAGACACAATCATTAATTACTTAACAGTAAATAAATCCTGCATACAGACGTGTAATGTTCTTAGAAAAACCTTTACTGTAGCATTAATCCTACCATAGAGCTTAACAACTTTTAACAAGTCAGGATGTGTACACACATCTAATTTTGATTGGTCAACCACTGACCAATTTTACTACTTCCATGTGGTATGAGGGACAAAAGATTTTTTTATTCTATGAACAGATTGTGCAGGTAAGCTCTTACACTACATGGAAGCGGTAAAAATTGGCCAATGAAAATTGGATTTGTGTACTAGGCTTCCCTCTTATAGGACATAACCTTTCTAACTAATCAGTTTGTCAAATTTCTGCCCTCTTGTACCTGCCCCAATCAGCTATTAGAGGTGGGCATTATAAAGTGGACAGATCTGAGGCCTGGAACCCACTAGAGCATTTTTTTGAGCGTTTAGGGAGCGCTTTAAATCGCTAGCAATTTCCCTAAATGCTCAGCTAATGTAAATGGATGGGACACATTCCACTGCAGCGATTGCAATTTAGCAAATCGCAATCGCAAGACATACAGCATTTTGGGAGCTCATTCTAATAAATTGTATAAGAGCAGGGAAACCACTCCCAAAATTGCTTGCAAAACGCTATCACAGCATTTGCGATAGTGCTTTGCGCTTTCTAGTGGGTTCCAGGCCAAAAGGTGATCACTAACATAGCTACCAAATGCCCCTTTTTTTCTGAGGGACAGTCCCTCTTTCTGCCTCATTTTTCACTCTTTCAGGACTGATGTACAGATCTTTGTAAATATATATATTTTTCTCCAGAAAAATATTTTTAATTGACTCTAAACTTTATTCCCCTCATTTAAATAGATATATTTCAAATGTTAAAATAAAGGAAAACAGGTGATGATAGAATGGATCAGGCTTTGTTCGCTAACGCTGATGCCAGCGGATTTTGCATTTTTGCGCAATTTTTGTGTGCCTCCCGGCGTTTACCTGCGCGCTTTGATTTTTGTATAAATCTATTTTCTAAGCGCTTTTGCAGAGTGGTTCACTTCCTGGCGTCAATCAGGAAGTGAACTCCATCAACCGGAAATAAATAAAAATTTATTTATTCATGAAAGCGCTGTGGAAATTGCTATACAAAGCGCTTTTTCATGTGCTTTGGGATTTCCCTATACCTTCCATTGAGGCAAATCGCCCCAAAAATGGTGCAGGTAGCGCTTTAGTGAGCATATTGGAATCGAACTGCTCAGATGTGAACACTCTCATAGGGAATCATTGCACAAGTGCTTTTAGGACGATTATGAAAATCGCCAGCACTTAAAAAAAGTCTAAAATGCCCTAGGTGTGAACAAGTCCGGAGTATGGTTTGAATGAAAAATCTACATCTGTTGCTTCTGAATTGTTTGTGATATGCATGATGAGGGCATGGCTAGAGGTGTGGCAAGGGCATGTCTTAAAGTGTCCCTCTTTCTAATCTCAAAAAGTTAGGAGGTATGCCACTAATGGTCCAATTTCCTGTATCAACAGTCTAATGGTGGCCACTAATGATCCAATCTTTTTCATCCAATCTTACCAAATCTATGTAGTAGAAAGGTAAATTGAGTGAATATACTGAATGGATACTTCAGGCAGTTACCTTATATTACATAGAAATGGTAAGATTGGATGAAAAAGATTGGATCATTAGTGGTCACCTTAATCCAATAAATGTGATTGGTTGGAAACGATTGACTGGGTCCACTAACGGAAAGGGAACATGTACCCAATCCAATCAGAGGAATTGATACGAAAAATGATTCCAATCACCGGATTGTAATGGTATGTAATCTCACCCGATCAATCGCTTCCTGGTCAATCGTTCAGGAAGTTAGTAGACACCTTTAGAGCAGCCACCATAATATGAGTAGACCACGTAAGCTCACAGAATAGGACTGGCAAGTGTTTACACAGCTACATGTAAAAATAGATTGTTCTTAGTTGGAAAAAAAAAGGAAAAGCCATGCATCAGTGGTTTCATTCTATTGGGCATGTGCAGTATGGATGCATGTGTGTACACAGTAAGTAGAACGGCCACGGAAGCTTATTCGAAAAGCTCTTGTTTTATATGTTCAGGTGGACCCAGCTATGGAACGGTGGACTCAAGGAGGCCCAAGAAAGCCTTTGGACTCTCCAGAGGCTTCCTACTACTGAGGTATCTAATTTTTTAAATTAAAAATTGTTTCAGGTACGCTTTAAAAGAACCACTATTGCAAGGATGCTGTACACATTCAACAGATCAGTATCTGCAAAAGATCCGTTCCTGCAAAATGCAGGCCGACGGGTCCGTCGTTGCCTCCCGCTGGGTGGGCGTGCCAGCGACAGTCCGGCGTGTGTACGCTCTGTCGTCAGACTGATACGGCTGTTTCTGAGCGATCCGCCCGGCCCGGCCCGGCGGATCGCTCAGAAACAGCCGTATCAGTCTGACGACAGAGCGTACACACGCCGGACTGTCGCTGGCACGCCCACCCAGCGGGAGGCAACGACGGACCCGTCGTTGCCTAAAGTCCGGCGTGTGTACGGACCTTAAGAATGCATTTTGCAGGAACTGATCTTGTGCAGGAACAGATCTTTTGCAGATACTGATCTTTTGAATGTGTACAGCATCTTTGTGTCCAGCATCTTGCAAAGATTTTTATCTGATGAGGAGTTCAGCTCCATAGAATAGACTGTGTAGAGTATGGCTCTCATACTACATGGAAGGGGGTAAAATTGGTCTGTGAGCTTTCATTTTCCAAAGACTTTTGTCTGATGTGTGTACCCACCTTTAAGGGTAGTACACACTAACCATTTTTATTGGCCAATTTTACCACCTCCATGTAGTATGAGGGCCAACAGATTTTCAATTCTATGCAGATTATATAGGTAAATGGTCATACTACATGGAGGTGGTAAAATTGACCAATGATTGGCCTATCAAAATTGCTAGTGTGTACCAGGCTTTAGTCCATGGGAAGAACTGTCATTTGAAAAGTGGTGCACAGTGCCCAATTTACGTAAATTGCGTGTGTGCACCTCTACTTGTCCCTCACAAACTGTTATCCACCATTTTATGTGAGGGTGTGAACATCATGGACACTTGGCAAGCAGGTCTCTTCATCTCTCTATAAATGTAAAATCTGGTTTACAAGTGACAGTAAATATAGGCATTTTCAGACATGCCAATCACTCTGAAAAAAATGACTTTTTTTAAACGTTATTAATGCTTTCATAAATCTGCACATATGAAAAAAATGGCAATAATAGGGAGAACTCTCAGCACTTTCTTGAGAACAACCGTTTTTTACCAGTTTATGAATTGGCATGATGGCATCTTTGATTGCCACCCACCTACACTTCTGTGGTTCAGTTTCCAAGAATATCATGACTACAGGTTACTGGTTACACGAAATGCAATGTTCACTCTTAGTGGCGACAACTAAAGGAGTTTAGCTGTAATTAGTTCCATCTAAGTAATAGCGGAGAGACGCAAGATAGCTTACCTAACAACCCACGGTCAAGCAAATGGAGAGAGATCTGGGAAAACAGGTATGTCAGTGTGTGAATTCATATTTTTTTCCCATTAAAGTGTATCTGAACTGACATGTGACATGGGTGTATATTCACAATACCTGCTAAACATAACGTGTGCAGACATCAGACTTTATACAAATTACGTAACCCTTTATGTAATTTGTGTAACTGGTGTTATACGTGCATTAAAGGACACCCGAGGTGAAAATAAACTGTTGAAATAAACAATTGCATCTGTCCTCCTTCTGCTAAAAATGACTTTTTAAGATATTCCAGTTTTATTTTATATTTAAATCTACTTTTTAAGTTTTTACTGTTTTATTGTTTTTGCTCAATGACACATTCATTGAAGTATGCCAGAGCTAAAATCTATGAACTATTGGCCCTTTTTATCTCTTTCTTGTTCTCAGAAGCTATTTTCTGGTAGGAAAGTGTTTAATAGTTGTAATTTCTTATCAGTGAGGGTCACACTGTAGTCTGACCAAGTCCTAACTCAGACAGGAGCTGCCACTTACATACCTGGGGCCATATGCAATTCATTTTTTCTCCTGAGTTTTCTCCTAGGAGATATTTTTTTCAGCTTTGATTTTAATAACATTTTAGCAATTTGCAATGGAAAAAGTACCAAAAAGTTGGTGAAAAAGTACTATCAAAACTATTTTGAGCATTTGTTTGCTTGCAGGTGGTTAAAAAAGCATTTTATTTACAAGTTGTGAAACTTTCACCTAGGAGAAAACTCAGGTGAAAAAGTGAATTGCATATGGCCCCTGATGTTTAACTCTTTCAGGCAGAGAAAGAAAAAAAGGAACACAGTATAGTTATTGGTGTGCTAGGCACATGTCTATTTCATCATGTCACATATCACCTCTAGTATCCTTTAACTATGTTGTCTGTTATATCCCATGATGAAATAAATATAGGTACATGTAGTACTAAGCCTATTTAGAACTTAGCGGTTTTCACTTTTTTATGATTGCAACAGTTAATATACAGTGCTTTAATTATGAAAATGAGGCAGTTGAATACAGCCATGGCTCTCCTAAAAAGTGAATAAAAGTCAAAACTCTCATCTGGCTCAGCACACCATATTGATAACACCAGAGTGCTGAGGAGCTCAAAACAAACTATTTATTTTTGCTGGGAGCTAGATTTTACATCACACTTGCTGTACACACTTAAAGGATAACTTAGTCCTCCATACATCCACAAATTTATGCCCTGTGTGTGTAGAGGAAGGTGTGCATAGGCTTACTTCACCTTCAGTGGCCTGGCGTCTGCCTCCATTTCCCCTCTATCACATTCACGTTCATTAATCAATGCACAGTCCACTCACAGTAAAACAACTGCAATAGGTTTCCTAATTCATAGGGCCACTTCATCAGAGGCTAATAATATCACAATCATATTGCAATAGTGGCACAAGAATCGGCTACAGGTTTAAAAAAAAATACTTATTTAATTACTTTATTTCAAGGGCATTACAAACCTTGTATGTACCAAATAATTTTTTAGATTTTGGAGACATTATTGGCAGGGCCGGATTTAAGACAAGGCCACCTAGGCCATGGCCTAGGGCACCACAGGAGCAAGGGCACCAAAGCAGCAGGCTAAATTGCAAATGCTGCAATGCAGGAAGATCAGGCGAGCTCCTGACCAGGGTACTCTGCTGCTAGCCGCCTGTGCAGCAGCCACCTTGCTCTCTGTGCACGTTTGCATTGTGGCCGGTGGCTATGGACTTGGGCAGCATTGGAGACGGAATGGAAGAGGAAGCTTCTGCACTGGAGATGAGCAGCGAAATGACTGACACTGATGGCTGCTGCGGTGTGAAGGCGAGCTGGCTACCTATACTGAATGAGGGGTGGGCAAAGGAGGGATTAAGGGAGTAATCTGGCTACCTATACAGTACTGCAGGGAAGGGGGAGGTCATCTGGCTACATATACTGTGGAGGTTATCAGGCTACCTATACTAAAAGGAAGGTGGGGAGGGGTCATCTCGCTACCTATGGCGAAGGGGGGCGGCTGGTGACAGTGGCCTTGGGCGGTAAAAAGTACAAATCCGGCCCTGATTATTGGTGGATTTTATCCAAGCCCTCCAGCTCTTTCCTACAAGACAAAAATATGATGGAGTTGGAGAACGCATGAGAACGTAAGTGATTCAGCAACTCTGGACTGGACTATTTAAGAAATGTGTTATTAAATGGCAATCTGGGTCAAATCAGAATATAATTATGAATGCTGAATTATTAGGTCTCTTTTCTATGGGTGACTGAACTGCGCACTTGTTGGGCAGTTCAGCCTACTGGCCACAAGCACATGGAAATGTAGCCAAATGGCAGCGTTTGGTAACACCACAAGTATAATTTGACACGTGGTGATGTTAGCCGGGGGTAGAAAATGTCTCGTGACATCTGTGGATGGCAACGCTCAGATGTAACTCCATATGGGGACCGTCTGTCCACCGCCCATGCCGTACGTTAAATGGTCTGGAAGGTGAATGGGAGCAGCTGACAGGCAGTGAATGAACAACCTTCTGCATCCCAGGGGTGAATGAGAGTTTGTGACATTCCAGTGACAAGCACCCACCCATAGGAAGACTTTTCTAAATAAATCTACCAAGATTTATTGGAAAAGTTTAATATACATTTAGAGTGACTTCAGTTACACAACTGGTAATTTTCTAACCTTTTAGCAATCCTAGTGTGTAGTATACTGGAGGAATCTGTGATGTCATGGCACTGGAATTCTTTTCACAAAGACTAAAGGTACGTACAAACGTCCTACTTTTTCGAACAACTTTTCAACTGATTTATCGTTTGAACAACAAGTTGGACGTGTGTACGCGCTGTCAAGCAACTGATAACAGCCGATTTGCCCGATCCGCTCAGCAAATTAATTGGACCAACTGTTGTTCAAACAACTGTTATATCCGTACATGTGTACAAATGACTTCTAGTCGTTTGTCCAACTAATAGAAGTTCAAACAACAAGTCATTTATTCAGTCATTTCATCTAGTCCATTGTTCTATCCAGTCCATTGTCTATTATCAAGTTGGTTAAATGACATGTAAATTAGGTAAATTAGCCGCTTTGTTGGTCAGTGTATACATGATGTCTGAACGACTTGTTGTTTGCACTTCAAGTCATTCAAATGACCAGTTTAAACGACAATCAGGCGTAAAGTTGAACGTGTGTACGTTCCTTTATAAATAACAATTTCCTGATTGGTCCCTGGTGGTAATCCCAAGTGTAGCTCGGGGTAAGAATATGATGCTGGGAGCATTAACCCCGAACTAAGCTCGGGGTAGCTAAAAACACAGCCCTGCAGCTGACCTGGGTCCAGCGCGGCGATTAGTGTTGCTGTGCGGGACTTTAGGACTCTTCTGCCGGCCACCGAGATCTCCATTTCCTCTTTGCTTCCTCTTGGATCCAGGCGGGCCGCCGGCAAATCAGCGGCATTACGGAGTGCAGTGTGACATCATAGGCAGGGCCGAACTTTTATTTAAAGTGGATCTGTACTCTTGCACAGGACAGAAGGCTAACATAGAGAAATGCATCCTGTATGTATGTAGAGAGTTTAGCCTGTCTAATTCCCCCTCATTTGTCTCTAATCACATGTTGTAATTTGATCTTTCCCCAGTGTCACCTGCCTGCCATGGCAGATAAGCTCATTTGAACGCACAGGATGTTAATATAGCAATTTGGTTCCCAACTACTTCTAAGCTAAGTGCTTCTGCTGATCTGCCTGTTACCGATTTTTACCTGGATATTGACTACTCTCTGCATGCCGCCTGCACCGACCTGTGCCTGGATTTTGACTACTCTCTGCCTGCCACCTGCACTGATCTCTGCCTGGATTTTGACTACTCTCTGCCTGCCGCTTAAGCCCTAAAGCAAAAGGAAAAAAGTCAGAAAGGAATCACGTTTCTACTGCCCCAATTGAAATGTTGCCCTCTGTGCCATTTGCTATTTCAAAATATACCACACACGGGAAGTGTATTAGTTATATATATACATAGTGTATAGTCTGGTGCCTTATTTGTACAGTTTCACTATTTTTTAAGTTTATTCATAAATGTAATTCTCAACAATTGTGTTCTAGACTTTTTGTGTATGTGGGATGTCTACAAGACATTTATTCTGGCATTTTGGTGAGTTATGACTTAAGAATTGGAGGCCTAAATTCTTGAAAAAAAATGTACCGCTTTTAGACCCATAAATCCAGAAAGAAATTAACCACCAGGCAGGTTATTAAATTGCATGTTTGTCCAGATTTTGCCCATTGTCTTTAAACCAACCCTGCTCGGATAATGGTGATACTCAACAATTAGATTTTCATTTTTCTTCAGAGCAAGCACGTTGCCTGTCTCTCAACATCTGCATCCAAAGAAATGAATATCCACGTTGGTTCACTCTCATGCTACTAGAGATGGTTAATGAGATGCTAATTATTTGGGTTTCCATGCAAATAAAATACAGATTATATACATTTTAGAATTTGGC
The DNA here is from genome assembly GCF_040937935.1 of Hyperolius riggenbachi. Taxonomy (NCBI): domain Eukaryota; kingdom Metazoa; phylum Chordata; class Amphibia; order Anura; family Hyperoliidae; genus Hyperolius; species Hyperolius riggenbachi. The sequence continues at coordinate 312,322,774 of NC_090647.1, read as the reverse complement.
TAATCCAGTTAACCTCCTTGGCGGTATGAAAAATACCGCCAGGAGGGAGCGCAGCAGTTTTTTAAAAAAAAAAAAATTTTTTTTAATCATGTAGCGAGCCGAGGGCTCGCTACATGATAGCCGCTGCTGAGCGGCATCCCCCCGCCCGCTTCGATCGCCTTCGGCGATCTCCGATCAGGAAATCCCGTTCATAGAACGGGATTTCCTGGAGGGCTTCCCCCGTCACCATGGCGACGGGGCGGGATGACGTCACCGACGTCACTGACGTCGGGACGTCATTGGGAGTCCCGGGCCACCCCTCGGCGCTGCCTGGCACTGATTGGCCAGGCAGCGCTGGGGTCTGGAGGGGGGGGGGGCCCGCGCCGCAGCAGATAGCGGCGATCGGGCAGGGGCCGGCGGCGATCAGAGTGCTGGCGCAGCTAGCAAAGTGCTAGCTGCGTCCAGCAAAACAAAAATTATGAAAATCGGCCCAGCAGGGCCTGAGCGGCACCCTCCGGCGGCTTACCCCGTGTCACACACGGGGTTACCGCCAAGGAGGTTAAAGGATACCCGAAGTGACATGTGACATGATGAGATAGACATGTGTATGTACAGAGCCTAGCACTCAAATAACTATGCTGTGTTCCTTTTTTTCTTTCTCTGTCTGAAAGAGTTAAATATCAGGTATGTAAGTGGCTGACTCAGTCCTGACTCAGACAGGAAGTGACTACAGTGTGACCCTCACTGATAAGAAATTCCAACTATAAAACACTTCCCTAGCAGAAAATGGCTTCTGAGAACAAGAAAGAGATAAAAAGGGGAATTTCTTATCAGTGAGGGTTCCACCTATAGCTGTATTAGACCAGATCTTGTTAAAGTGGACCCAAATAAAAAATACAAAATTTCAGAAATAAAATCTATTTTCTAAATTATAATAATAAATAGCAGCCTTTTTTCAGCTGCATGAAGATAAATATAAAATATTTTACATTTATTGGAGGAACCCCTACTTTCCTTTCATATTGCCGAGACAGAATCCAGCAAACTGGTGGAGTAGAAGGTGTCCGGCAAAGGAGGAATTGCTAATGGCTGCCACCTGTGTAACCCTAGTTATTAACCCCCCTGGCGGTCTATTAAAAACCGCCAGGGGGCAGCAAAGCAGTTTTTTTTTTTTAAATCATGTAGCGAGCCCTGGGCTCGCAACATGATAGCCGCTGTGCAGCGGCATCCCCCCACCCTCTTCAATCGCCTCCGGTGATCTCCGATCAGGAAATCCCGTTCAAAGAACGGGATTTCTTGGAGGGCTTCCCCTGTCGCCATGGCGACGGGCGGCCAAACTTTACTGGGAGTCCCGATCTACCCCTCAGCGCTGCCTGGCACTGATTGGCCAGGCAGCGCACGGGGTCTGGGGGGGGCGGCACGTCGAGCGGCGTCGATCAGAGTACACACGCAGCTAGCAAAGTGCTAGCTGCGTGTTGCAAAAAAAAAGTATGTAAATCAGCCCACCAGGGACTGAGAAATCCTCCTGTGCGGCATAGCCCGTGCTCAGCACGGGCTTACCGCCAGGGAGGTTAAAAGAGAAGGGTGAAAAGCATGCACTGAAATGCTCATAAACTTAAAGGAGTGTTTATTTATCTTTGTATGTGTCAGAGTGGTGCAACTAAATATTTTGAATTAAAAAAATGTTTGGTTTGGTTCCGTTTTAAAAATTTGGCATCTGTCATGAAGTCTTGCGGTGAGGTACTCCATGTTGTAAATAGATTGAATTTTTACCTGATTTGGATGAATCTGCATTTTTCAGTGTTGAGCAATAGGGTCTCCAGATTGCTGTGAGGTAATGGTTCATTAATTATTATAGTTGTGACTTAGGTTTTACTTACACACAAATATGTAAACTTCCTTTCCAGTCCTGTCATGTTCGCATCAGTTTTCTATCAGTTTTACCTGACTGAACCAGAAATGTACACACTTTTATGTGTGAACCCACCCATAGAAACACATACAAAACTGATGCCAACTGTCAAAAACTGACAGAACAGGACAAGTCTTTATGTGTGAACCAAGTCCTTAGTTTGAGGCAGAAGTAGGTTTAACCACTTCACCGATCAGACTTTTTTTTTTATTGCCAAGAGCCATTTTCCCTTGTCACTGCTTATCAGGTTTTTATTTCGCCACAAATTAGGCTTTTTGTGAGTGATACTCGTTTTCGTTAATTATTTTCTATGTATTTTATATGAAAAAACAAGTGAAAAAATAAAAAAATACACAATTTCTCCAATTCCTTCCCCTATAGTTTTAAAATAAACAATGCTACTGTAAATAAAACCCACCCATTTTATTTGCCCTTCTGTCCCGGTTATTACGATGTTTAAATTATGTCCCCAGTACAATGTATGGCGACAATAAGTATTTTTTTCTGCTTTGTGTTTTTGTTTTATACCCAATCAATAATTACAAGCCCTTTTTGGTAAAATAACAGTAATATACCCTCATGACATACTTAGTAAAAAAAAAGCTCAGAACCTAAGGTAACTATTTATATTCTTAAAGGGCAACTGAAGCAAGAGGGATATGGAGGCTGCCATATTTATTTCCTTTTAAACAATACCAGTTGTCTGGCTATCCTGCTAATCCTCTACCTCTAATACCTTTAGGCCTCTTTCACGCACGTTATAAAAAATTATAATGCAGACTAACGCACAGCAATACAAAGTCTGTGCAACATTCACAGTGCACACGTTACGTTGTGTGTAACGTGTAGCAATATTTAGAAAGTGCTGCATACTGTGCGTTTAGCAATACATTTGCTGCGTTATGTGTGTTGCACATGCTCAGTAATGTTTTGTTTTTTTAAAATGTAACGCATGTGCAGTTTTCGTTCCATCACTATGCAACGAAAACGGCGCACCAAGAGACACATAACGCAGTGCAAAATAACATCCAATTGCATAACCTACATGCGTCCCACTGTGAAAGAGGCCTAAGCCATAAACCCTGAACAAGCATGCAGCAGATTAAGTGTTTCTGACATTGTCAGATCTGAAAGATTAGCTTCATGCTTGTTTCTGGCATTATTCACACACTATTGCATCCTAACAGACCAGCAGGACTTCCATGCAACTTGTATTGTATAAAAGGAAATAAATATGGCTGCCTTCATATATTTCTCACTTCAGTTGTCCTATCCAAATTTAGCAGCTGTGAAAGGGTGGGGAGTGGTTAATAAAGTTTTAATAATTAACATTTAACTTTAATTTTACATTTTGACTGCTAGAAGGTTCTATAAACTCTCCTGGAAATTACCAGGAAGTGATCAATTGTTTTTTAACAACATTTTTTACTTTCACTTTTATGCATGGACATGGCTAGTGATTCAAGTCATGTCCATTCGTTCTTAGGCACTTCTATTGGCTGAGGAACACAATTATAAATCCTGCTGAGAATGAGCAGCAGGAGCGGGTGCACCTGCCGCTACAAGACTGGATGCATATATGCATCGAGATAGATTTGCTGCAGCTCAAACTAGAGAAAGACTGCCCATCTCCTGTACTCATCCTGAAAAAAGGACCAGGTTCTGATGATGCCAAACACTATTGAACAGAGCCGGCCGTGGAGGGGGGGCGACAACTGGGGCCAGGCCCCGCGCTTGACCGCCCCTCCCGGGTGCCCGTGCGGCCAGCTGGAGGAGAGCAGATTAGAGGGAGAGCTGTGAGCAGCGGTGGAGAAGGGGGCCATCTCCCCCCCCCCCTTCCCTCACCTTAGGGCTCTCCCTCCCTCCCTCGCTCTCCCCTCCGAACTAATCTGCGGGTGGCTGGCAGTGGGCAGAACTTACCTTCCGTCTTGCGCCAGCGCCGGAAGTTCTGGTGCCGCTGCTCTGGTCAGGAACCAGAGTAGCGGCTAATCCATCCCGCGCTGGCACTGCATCGAGACGGAAGGAAAGTTCCGCCCGCTGCCTGCCAGCCACCCGCACATTAGTTCGGAGGGGAGAGCGAGCAAGGGAGGGAGAGCCCTAAGGTGAGTGAAGGGGGAAGGGATGGCCCCCCTTCTCCACCGCTGCTCACAGCTCTCCCTCTTCTCTGCGCTGCTCCCCTCCTGCTGGGGGCACACCTGGCTACCTATTCTGGGACATATACCATACCTCCCAACATTTTAAAGTTAGGAATCGGGACACTTAGGCCACACCCCTAACCACACCCCCAACCCCCCCACATCCACCCCCAGTCACACCTATCATAAAAAAAAATGATTTTTTTTTTCCAATTAATAATATCCCCTAATATTTTTAAATACATATTTCCCCCATATATGATGGGGAGGAGGGTGTCCGTGGGTGGGTGGGGAGGAGGGTGAGGATGGCCATGAGAGTGGGGAGGAGGGTGTCAATGCAAGAAAAAAATGATCGAGGCGCCAGCCGCGCGGAAGTGGGATGCGGGATGCCTGTCCTTACATTCTATCTCCCTCCTCCCTTGGAATCTGCCCCCCTGTGTCTCCCCCTTGCTTACAGAGTGCGCAGCTAAGCGGAGCGGGCTGTCAGCTTACCGGTATCCATGGACGCGTACCAGCATCTGGCTTCCTGCTGCCTGTGACGTCACAGGAAGCAGATTGAAGCCGGACATCGCTACGCATCCATGGATACCGGTAAGCTGACAGCCCGCTCCGCTTAGCTGCATACTCTGCAAGCAGGGGGGAGACACAGGGGGGCAGATTCCAAGGGAGGAGGGAGATAGAATGTAAGGACAGGCATCCTGCATCCCACTTCCGCGCGGCTGGCGCCTCGATCATTTTTTTTATTCCTCCCTGCCCACTGCCGCCCGGGACTTGGGGGGGGGGGGGGGGGGGTCATATCGGGTTAGCGGGAGAGTCCCCCCAAATCGGGACAATCCCACAGGATTCGGGATTGTTGGGCTATGCATATACCCCTACCTACATACACTGGGCACATATAACCCTGACTATATACACTGGGGACATATACCCCTACCTACATATACTGGGCACATATACCCCTGCCTACATATACTGGGGCACATATACCCCTGGCTACATATACTGGGCACATATACCCCTGCCTACATATAATGGGCACATATATAATAATAATAATCCGAACATTTATATAGCGCTTTTCTCCTGTCGGACTCAAAGCGCTCAAGAGCTGCAGTGTTAGGGAGTCTTGCCTTGAACTCCTTACTGAATAGGTACTTGACCTAGCCAGGATTCGAATCCTGGTCTCCCATGTCAAAGGCAGAGCCCTTAACCAGTACACTATCCAGCCACTATACACTGGGGACATATACCCCTACCTACATATACTGGGCACATATACCCCTGGCTACATATACTGGGCACATATACCCCTGCCTACATATACCCCTGGCTACATATACTGGGGACATATACCCCTGGCTACATATACTGGGGACATATACCCCTGGCTACATATACTGCGGACATATACCCCTGGCTACATATACTGGGGACATATACCCCTGGCTACATATACTGGGGACATATACCCCTGGCCTGGCTGCATATACTGGGCACATATACCCCTGACTACATATACTGGGGATATATACCCCTGGCCTGGCAGCATATACTGGGCACATATACCCCTGGCTACATATACTGGGCACATATACCTCTGCCTACATATACTGGGCACATATACCCCTACCTACATATACTGGGCACATATACCCCTGACTACATATACTGGGCACATATACCCCTGGCTACATATACTGGGGACATATACCCCTGACTACATATACTGGGGATATATACCCCTGGCCTGGCAGCATATACTGGGCACATATACCCCTGGCTACATATACTGGGCACATATACCTCTGCCTACATATACTGGGCACATATACCCCTGCCTACATATACTGGGCACATATACCCCTGACTACATATACTGGGCACATATACCCCTGGCTACATATACTGGGGACATATACCCCTGACTACATATACTGGGCACATATACCCCTGGCTACCTGTTCTGGGGACATCTCTTCCCCTGGCTACCTGTTCTGGGGACATCTATACCGCTGGCCACCTATTCTGGGGACATCTATACCGCTGGCCACCTATTCTGGTGACACCTATAGACCTGGGGCTACCTATTTTTGGGGAACCACTGCTGTCAGATTGAGTGTATTTTGGGGAACTGCTGCCAGGTGAGAGGTGTCTACCATATTAAGGGGGCATTCTGCCTATTTATGTGAAATGCTGTCTATTTATGTGCCTCATGACTGCTGAATTTGTCTTGTTGGGGGCCTCATGGTTACGGAATTTGTCTTGTTGGGGGCCTCATGGTTACTGAATTTGTCTTGTTGGGGGCCTCATGATTTGTTTGGGGCCTCAAGATCGCAGAATTTGTCTTGTTGGGGGCCTCATGATTGCTCAATTTGTCTTGTTGGGGGCCTCATGATTGCTGAGTTGGTCATGTTGGGGGCCTCATGATTGCTGAATTGGCTGAATTTTGCAAGACAAAAGTTACTACAACAATGTGAATTTTGTGAAACGTGAACCTCAGAATTTCCAAATTAACTGAAGCATGAGCTCCCCCACTCCCGCACTTAAAACCACCATGCAAATGTTTGTTTTTATATTGGTTGGCTTAGTGGCCTTTACCTGACATAATTGTTTTCAAACAATAATAATAAGGAATACTGCATTAAAGGCGGACAAGCCCATGAACGTGGTGATACGGTTTATGGCCTACACTTATGGCTCTAGGCCCCGCATGTTACACTCGCCCCAGACCCCGCATACTCTAAGGCCGCCTCTGAGTTGGAGGGTAAGGCGATTTCCAAATGAGCTTGGATCAAGACCACAATATTTTTCATTAACATTTTTTTCTTTACAAAAGTATTTTACTTTTTCCCAAACAAATGGAATATTTCTATGTTGGTCTTTGAATGATGAGGAAAGCCTAGAAACTACATATAAAATCTTAGGTGGGTAATATATTTTTAATGCAGCTATACACCCAAACCAGGAAAGAGGATCCACCTACTTAGGTCCATTTTTAATCTGTGGGTTTAAGTGAATATCTGATCAGCTCAGCTGATTACTACTTGTTTTAAAGTGGTATTGTCACCATAAAAATCAAATTTCACCAGCAACTGGTCTGAGTGTATTAAGTGATAAAGATGCTAATCCTGCATTCAAAACTTGCAAAACTTTTTCTGCTGTTATGGTTTGGAGTTATCACATACTTTAGGAGCACTGGCCCTTTAGTAGTCAGTGTCAAACAGTTGAATGCTGGGGGTTCTTTTTATATATAATATATTCCTCCTCTTCCATTTATTTCCCTGCCTAGCTTCTTATCTGAAACACCTCTGCTCATTTGTGTTTACAAGCAAGGCTGAGGTGACTCAGCAATTGGAGAAGAAGAAAAAAAAAAAAAAGACAGTGCAGTTCCTAGTATACACCTCAGTGGGTGTGTCTGAAGACTCTGGGAGGAGGGCAGCTAATTAATACACAATAAGCAAGAGAAGAGAGGGGGAAAAACAAGAGTCAGGAAGGATAGGTCGTCAGCATTAGCTTAGCAAAATGGCCACTGCCTTGAATAGGATTTCCTGCTTTTCCTTTATAAAATTCACAGAAATCATCATTATGTGGATAGCACAATACATTTGTTATGTAAGTAGAAGTAGTATTTAGCTACTTATATATGTGTTTATTTCTAGGTTAGCATGGGTGTCGCTTGTTCTTTAACCACTTTACCCCCGCCTGTACGAATTTCTCCATCCCTTTTTCCATCCTTTCACCCCCAGGGACGGAGAAATCCGTACTTTCCGCGCTCCTGCTCGCTCTAGCGCGCACTCCTGCGGGTAAACACGCCGCCGGCCGCTCGCCCGGAGATCAATGAACAGGAAAATCCATTCCCGTTCGTTGATCTAAGCCCCACAATGATTCGCTGCTTCTCTGCTAAGCAGCACGATCATTGTGAAAAAAACAAAACGTCCCAGCCTCCTAGTACTTCCTCCAAGCGTCCGGAAGGACGCTTGGAGTTCGCATTAAACAAAAAGTTACTGTTGCCATCTTGTGGCCAAATAGTAAAACTACACCCTAAAGCATTTTTTCACATAAAAATAGATTACTTATACACAAAAAAATTAACTCATTACCTCCCACACTCCCCATTTTATTTTATTTTTGTAATTAAAAAAAAATAAAAAAATGTACAATTAAAAAAAATACATAAATAGTTACCTTAGGGACTGAACTTTTTAAATATTTATGTCAGGAGGGTACAACACTGTTACTTTATAAACTATGGGCTTGTAATTAGGGATGGACGCAAAACTGAAAAAAAATGCACCTTTATTTTCAAATAAAATATTGGCGCCAAACATTGTGATAGGGACATCATTTAAACGGTTTTATAATCGGGACAAATGGGCAAATACATTTCATGGGTTTTAATTACAGTAGCATGCATTATTTAAAAACTATAATGGCCGAAAACTGAAAAATAATGAATTTTTCCCCACATTTTTCCTATTTTCCCATTAAAACATATTTAGAATAAAATAATTCTTGGCATAATGTCCCACCTAAAGAAAGCCTAATTGGTGGCGGAAAAAAACAAGATATAGTTCATTTAATTGTGATAAGTAATGATAAAGTTATAGACGAATGAATGTAAGGAGTGCTGAAAGGTGAAAATTGCTCTGGTGATCAAGGGGTAAAACCCCTCAGTGGAAGTGGTTAAAAATTCTTAAATTTAAAAGCACAATCTGAAAGTAGCTTTTAAGCTTTAAATCACTGTTTCCCAAACATGTCCTCAAAGCCCACCAACAGTATATGTTTTGCAGAAAACCACAAACATTCACAGGTGGAGTAATTAGTGTTGCAGCATAGCTGATTAACTACCTCTGTGGATTTCCACAAAACATGCACTGTTGGTGGGCCTTGAGGACAGGGTTGGGGAACACTGGTCTATTGGAACTATATTTACTAAGGAAAGAGTGGTGGGTACTAAAGTGGGTGAGAATAAAATATACTCCAATCTCAAATAAGTTTTTGAAGAGAAAACTGGTAGTTTAGCCTTCTAACATCTATTACGCCCCGTTCACACCTAGAATCGCGAAACACTAGCAATTACCACTAGCTTTTGCAGGAGTGATTTTTCGCGTTGAACGCGAAAAAAATCACTGGATGAAGTAGAGTTTTGGGAGCGATTACGATTAGCGGTTCTATACATGCTAATAGGGATCGCTCCTGAATCGCTGGAAAACCTGCTGCATGTAACACGTTTGCAGTTAACGATATCTACAAAACGTCGCAATCAGAACTTTGCCATAGGATTACATGGGCTAGCGGTTTTTAAAAACCGCTAGCGGTTTGCGGTGAGCGGGAATTGCGCGATTCCAGCTCAAGTGTGAATGAGCCCTAAGGGTATGTTGTTTAATAGTGGAACAGAATGCTTGTGAAGGTGTTAAATTGTCTTAAAGCCGAATTCCTGTCTCAATGTTGAGAAAGGACCAAGTTAAAAATATTTTGCGAGCATTACATTAGGTAGGAACTGTACCTGGCTTTGATTAGGTGTATACTAGCATTCATTCTAAGCCATACAGCTTTCCCTTTAAAGCGGTATTGTCACCATAAAAATTAAATTTCAACAGCAACTGGTCTGAGTGTATTAAGTGATAAAGATGCTAATCCTGCATTCAAAACTTGCAAAACTATTTCTGCTGTTATGGTTTGGAGTTATCACATACTTTAGGAGCACTGGCCCTAGTGCCAAAAAGATGAATGCTGGGAGCTCTTTTTATCTATAATATATTCCTCCTCTACCATTTATTTCCCTGCCTAGCTGATTACTTGTGTTTACAAGCAAAGCTGAGGTGACTCAGTGATTGGATGTGTAAATAAAAAAAAAAGACTCTGGGAGGAGGGCAGCTAATGAATACACAATGAGCAAGAGAAAGGAGGGGGGAAAACAAGAGTCAGGGAGGATATGATGTCAGCATTAGCTTGGCAAGATGGCCACTGCCTAGAATAGGTTTTTCTGCTTTTCCTTTGTAAAATTCACAGGAATCATTACGTGGATAGCACAATACATCTGTTATGCAAGTAGAAGTAGTATTTATCTACTTATATATGTGTTTTTTTATTTCTAGGTTAGCATAGGTGTCGCTTGTTCTTTAACAGAATGTGCCTCTGGGATCTTGTATTATGTCAACAACTTGGAAAGGGTGTTTCTGATGGAGAAAAATGGAGCACCAGCTTTTCCTTTTTTTCCATTTTGCACAAGTTAATAAACAAAGTGGGTACTGGGGAAGGGGTTTTGGAAATAGCAAGCTGTTTACTTGAGAAATGGGTCTCCTAATTGTTTAAGGGCAAGGTAGCTCTTTTTTTTTCTTCTTCTTTTAGCCCTTTAAAGTTTAATGTCTGGGCCATAAGAATAGCAAACGTTCAATGAGAATATGGTAAAGGTGGATCCCAGGAGTATGTGTAAGTAAAGGTGCCGCTCTATGTATAACAAGTACTATAAGAAATGGTGTAGTGGGATACAAAAAGGAGGACATGTAAAACGGTAGGTCAAAAGAAGAAAAAAGGGTGAAGACAAATTTAGGCAAATTGTAAAGATAACAACCCCCAAAACAACACTCATTCAAGCATAAAAACTATAGTATGATTAGTGAACATACAGAAAACGTGCCCCAGCAACCAGGTCTGAGCAACCATAAACCAAATGCAGGTCAACGTGCACACTCCAAGGATGTGCTCTAGCCAAGTATGTGGAATATCCACTTGGGAAACAATGTTGGCAAACTAACTTTCCACCAGACAGAAAATAGGCTTCATCTATTCAGGATAGCTGACAGAAAAGGCAGAAATCAATGTGAGTTTTGATCATGTCAAAGGGGGTATCTACATTAGTAGAACTCTCTTCAACAGTCTATACATCATGCTCCTAGTCTGGAAATCTTTGCATCCTTAAAACAGACTAGCTTATAATGTATTATAGCTAGAGTTGGAAGCACACTCCACATTGGCTAAACCTTTGTCTACTCCCCTGATGTCTCCAACCAATACCTTCTAGATTGTAAGCTTGCAAGGACAGGGACCTACTACTCATGTATCTATGTTCCCCACAATAGTCTGTTCTGTACTTTGTACAGTGCTACAGAAGATAGCGCTATATAAATAAAAAATAACATTAATAATATGTGTGAACAGGTCCATTAAGGAGGCTCTGATTTTTGAAGTTTTAAAAGCAGATTACCCTCGGGTTTTTGTCTCCGGTCATGGTTTTTAGCATTTTTCTATTGAGTGTGCATCATTGCTGAAGATCTTCCAAGTGTAGCTCAAGGGCCACTGTACAGGACAGGGCGGTGGAGATGTTGGCTTTGTGTCCAATACCCACAGCCATTGCTGAATTTTGTTATGTTGTTGGGTAAAACTCCATCTCCTGCATGAAGCAAAAAAATGGGAGGAACTTTCCTCTATTTTAGTAAATGTGGGAGAATTTATTTTTCCCTTGAGAAGTCAGAGATAAGAAGTCTTCCGTGTATCCTGCAGCATTCCTGTTTGCAGTCTTGGCTGGAGAGCTAGAGGAGTCTGCAAACGTTTCTCCCTCATCAGTAAAGTGTATTCCTACAGCTGAAAGTATAATCCCTTTGGAAAGTACCAATTTGAATGTATGTAGAGATAGCGTTGGTACAGGGCAAATGAAGGACTCTACTCTGCTCTACACACATGAAAATGGGATTCCTGTTGAGCAAGGAGACAGGTTAACCTTTCCCCATATGCAGAGGCATAACAATAAATCATGCCCTCTTCCCCCAGCAAAACTTTGATGGTGCCTCAATGTTCACACCTTTTCCCTTGCCTACCACCCTCACAGCCTGGGGGGTCCATGTTGCAAAGGTCACAAACCAAGTGTGGACATCACAATCTTCACACCCATAACAATTTGTAGCCCAAAAAGTGCCTAATCTGAACAATATACTTCTTTATCAGATGGAATGAAGTAATAATTGGGGCTCCCCTGTAGCTACACCCCTGCCCACATGGTTGTAAATGGGGACTTGTTATATCATGTGTGAAAAAAGGAGAAAGCGTTTCTGAACAGCAGGTGTTCCACAAACCTTACCAGATGGTGGCATTGGCACTTGCCCATAATCACTTAAAGAGAAACTCCGACCAAGAATTGAACTTTATCCTAATCAGTAGCTGATACCCTCTTGTACATGAGAAATCTATTCCTTTTCACAAACGGATCATCAGGGGGCGCTGTATGGCTGATATTGTGGTGAAACCCCCCCCCACAAAGAAATTCTGAGTACACATCCTTGGCAGTTTCCTGTCTGTGAACCTTGTTGCATTGTGGTGAATAGCAGTTTACAGCTATTTTCAACTGCCAAAAAAAACATGCAGCAGCTACATCACCTGCCACCAGTAAAAATGTCACCATGTAATAAATGTCAGAATGTAAATCAGGGATTTAAAAGATTTTACAATGGGCAAACACTGACTAAATCATTTATACATAATTATTGTAAAAATGGAGCACTTTTTTAAATTACATTATTTTCACAGTTCCTCTTTAATAGGGGGGTCATGTAGCAGTTGGAAAAGCCATCCGACAGGGTGTTAAATAGCAGTTTAGGGTACAACAGAATATATAAAAATATTGTAGTTCCTGACCATTGTGCCAGAAAACAAACACACAAAGAGAAATACTCACTTCCCAAACAGTTGTCAGATCTCAGCCCCAATGTCCCATTTAAGGAGTCCACTAGTACCAATACACATAACAAAAAAGTAGCCTTTGAAAGAATTGCTATTGATCTCTTTGTTCTACTTACATAAGGTTGTGAAAGTGCCAGTGGGGAGAATAAAGGCCCATACACACGTCTAATTTTTCGGGACGGGTCGTTTGAACGTCCCGTCGTTTAGACGTCCGCCCACTAAATCGGGCGTTTGTACAGACTGTCATTCGCGTGATAAGATTGAGTTTGAGCGATCCGCCAGGCGGATCGATCAAACTCAGTCTTATCACGCGAACGACAGTCTGTACACACGCCCGATTTATCGGGCGGACGTCTGAACGACGGGACGTTCAAACGACCCATCGTTCCGAAAAATCAGACGTGTGTATGGGCTTTTAGGATGATAAGAGAAGTTAATGTAGCTATGAGAGACGTGGAATTAGGTGAAATTAAATTGGTTCTAGGGAGTAAAGGTTTAGTTTGGCCTTACATAGCAGAGAGAGGGTAGTTTTTGATTATACAAAAAAACTAGTTAGGAGGGGTGGTGGGGTTTGAAAGTAGAAAATGAAGATAAGGCTGTTCAGTACAGGTAATTCTGATCTTGTGAATTTAAACTTTAAAGTGCAAGGAAACATTGTCAGTGGAGGTACAGGGTACTGGAGGAGGAGATGAGTGGGTTAGAGTATAAACAGCACTTAAAAGTTGTTTGCAGTTATGAGACTGATGTTATAAAATATAGATATGGTTTTGCTACATATCTGAGGTGCTGCAAGATGCATTTGTATTGTTTGCAAGTCATACCCTCTTTGCTCATTCATCTGTTTCAGACATTTAGTTTAACTAGAGTAGAAGGGTTGTTGGGTGGCTAGGTGAGGCCAGGGGTTTGTAAAGGGAGCTACGAAGTCAGTATTGAAGGAAAAGTGAAAAAGGATGAATGGAAGATGAATTTAACCCTCTGGGCGATAATCCTGAGCTGAGCTCGGGATAAGCCGCCGCAGAGGACTTCTCAGGCCCTGGTGGGCCGATTTGCATAATTTTTTGCACTTTGCTAGCTGCGTGTATATACCGATCGCCGCTGCTCCGCGCTGATTCGCCGCTACCCACCGTGCTGCCCCCCCCTCCCCCAGGCCCCGTGCGCAGCCTGGCCAATTAGTGCCAGGCAGCGCTTAAGGGTGAATCGGGTTTCCCACTGACGTCACAACGTAGTTGACGTTATCCCGATCGTCGCCATGGCGACGGGGGAAGCCAAACAGGAAATCCCATTCTGAACGGGATTTCCTGTTTGCTCTGATCTCCTGAGGCGTTCGGAGGGGGTGGGTGGATGCCGCTGCACAGTGGATATCATGTAGCTAGCGTTAGGCTAGCTACACGATTAAAAAAAAAAAAGTGCTGCGACGCCCCCTGGCTATATTATTGTATCGCCCAGGAGGTTAAGGAAGTTGAAGTCATAGGGTGGGAAAGCAGAGTTGGTCCATTGAAAGAGGAGATGGGTAGCAGTAATGTTGTTAGTGTGAAGGCAGATATTAAAATTGCCAGAGAGGATTGTGTTAATGTAACTAAACATGAAATGGGAAAGCCAGGCAGAAAAGTGTTCCAGGAAGACAGTGCTCGACTTGTAGGTCAATATGCAACAACAATTTGGAATTGATCTGAGGAGTAAAACAAGAATTGGGTGTTAACTGGGCTAAAAAAACAGTGCTCAGAAAGGAGGATAGCATCTTTACCACATTTGTATTCCAGTTTAGGAGTATGACAGAATTCAAAGCATCTACTGACAGTGCAGCAGATGAGGCAGTATCTGAGGAATACAGCAAAGTATGGGCAAGGCTCAGAAAGTTGAGAGAATTTAGAGATCAAAATCTCTGGAGCTATTTGTGTTCCAAAGAGCTCCAGTCATGGGTGGAGGAAAGATGGGTAAATGGGTGAAAGTGATGAGAATTTTTAGTGTTGCAAGAAGTAAGAGAAGTGACAGAGAGATGCAGAAATGTGATATTTTATGAATTTTTGAGAAGATGGAAAGAGTTTCAGAATGGGACCAGGACTTGGAGAGATCACTCCAGCAGCAGGAAGGAGTAGGAGTTATAGGGAGTATAGGAAAAAATGCTGCTAGGTGGTGGTGTTGCCAAATAAAATCTGTCCCAGCGTACGCCACATAATATAAATATAGCCTGAGCTTATTTGGGCTATTTGTGCTATTGCCAGATCTAGTCCAGCATGGCTGTGGATCCACTTTGATCCCACGCTTCAGTCCCACGCTGCAATGTGCAATAACGCAAGTATGCTAGTGTGGGCGCAACAGGGGTGGAGCTACAATGCCTGAGCTGGCGCTGGCCCTGTACCTGTATGAAAAGGCAGAGACCAGACTGGCATCCTGCCGCACAGCACTCCACTGGGTGATATAAGAACTATAAGAACTGGAGTGGAAAGGGTTAACAGTCATCATAGTTTGGTTTTTAAATGCAGTTTTTGTGCCTTCTGACTGTATTTAGCTTTTTGAAGCCTCCATGCACGAATTCAGAAAATTTCTAAGGCTCATAATACTTACTTTGCAACATAGATAAATCTTTTCATATCATTTATCAAATAGCAGTTCTCATAGTCAAATTAATTTACGAATGTGGCTAAGGGCAAGTTCCCGAATAGGACCAGCATGTATGTGTTTTGTTAGTATTTTTCCAGCATGCAAATGAAAATTTACATGCTAAGTCAATGGGCTTTTATGCGTTTTATTGCAGAAAAAAAGCCTGACAGAATGCTGCATTTTTTTTGTGTGCCACGCTAGTTTGTATCCTAATCCATCATAATGATTCTCAATGGCTCTGCATGAAACGCAAACATTTATATACTGTAAGTTATACATAGAAAGCAGGAGGAATTTGTCATACAGTATATGCTAGCTGCACATGGAATTTCACTTGTATTTTCCTTTCCATGCAAAAATTTGCATGCAAAGTCTTACACATAAAATGCAAGTCTGCAGTGGAAACTAGCTAATCTGACAAAAATGTAGATAATTACTTGTGGTGGCAGGAGTAAAGGATTCCATAAGCTTCATCTCATCTTGTACTGCTGGAGACTCAGTTTTAAATTAATTTTGCAGCAATTCTCTATAGAGGTTTGTTTATATTAAACAAATCTTTTAATGCAGAAAATTGTCTGACTGCCATTGGCAACATCCCCAATGTTCACTGCCAAGTATAAAACTCCTAATACCCAACGGAAGTTTGCCTTCTTAAAACATAAGGTATTTGCAATTATTCAGGTTGGAGTGAGCTTTGAGGTGTCCCATTGCCAACTATGCAGATTATCCCTTTGTTGTCCCTGATAGCTAAACACACCTCCATAACCACTGGAATGCAATGATGTCTCTTCATTAAAGAACCAAAAAATTGATGTGGCGGGAAACACCACCTTGCTAGATTTATCCAGGTGTATCCTGAGGCTTCCCTCACTTCAGGTCAGGATCTTATTTTGAACCAGAGCTTTGGCTTGAGATTATTTTAAGTTAAACATTACAGAAAATGTATGGCTCCACCCCCCCCCCCCCCCAAAAAAAAGAGAAGCCATAGAGAAGGGGGTAGGGGGCTTTGACACCTTTCATCATCAACATACAAATAGATGCTAAGATATGGATGCTTTGGATTTACCACGGCATGGACAGAAGGGCACTTTCAAAGGCATGCGTTATGCTGGACACACGTACTTGATGTGAAATTCCTAGAAAATCTTACCAAGTATAGGCAGTGTAAGGGGGCATCTAGTCTAGTGAACCTATTGAAATTACATAAAGTTTGCTGGAAGCTCAGATCACAGTCAATATTTTATGTGGTATGAAGTAGACAGTGACTGAAATGAAACAATGCTTACGAGTGCTCTCATACTATACAGATGGAATAAAACTGCCACAACATATTGGCATGTAAAGTATATGACCATCATATTGGGTCATTTACACTGTTATTGAATATTTGAATATGCTAAAATTTAGTCATAATAAAACAGGAGCATGTTAACACTTAAACATTACACTGCGAAGCATTTATATAAAAAAAACTCTTTAACAGCTCATATTTTTATAGTTGCTATCAGGTCTGTGGAGTCGGTCCAAAAATCCACCGACTCCGACTCCTCAGTTTAGGATTCCACCGACTCCGACTCCACGACTCCGACTCCTCTAATTTGCATATTACAATTTTGTTGATTAAAAGTATGTAACATGAAATTCGTCTCATAACTGCCAACGCTTAGGAATTTTACAAGACAACTGAAGTGAGAAGGATATGTAGACTACTATATTTATTCCCTTTAGACTAAAACTAGTCCTTAGTAATAGTACTTGTAAAAGGTACAAACCGGAACAAAGAACATCTATCAGGCCCTAGGCAATGTAAGTGTGGGTACATGTAAGAATGATGTGCAGGTACTCTGCAGGAGAATGAGGAGATTGTAAACAGACAACACCTCTGTGTTCAATGTGCACACCATTCTCAGTGGATTCCCTGCAGCTCTGTGAGGAGTGCATATGTAGAGTATAGTACTACTGTGTAACAAAGTAAACCTGAGACAGATGAAATTAAAGTTTTATACATACCTGGGGCTTCCTCCAACCGCCTTCAGGATAATCAGTCCCTCGTTGTCCTCCTCCACCACCTGGATCTTCTGCTATGAGTCCAGGTACTTGAGCCAGTCTGGCGTAGTGCGCATGAACACACTCCACCGCTAGGAGCATACTACACCTGTGCAGCACTATTGCGCAGGTGCAGAATGTTCCTGGCTGTGGGAGTGGCATGCGGCCGGACTGCGCTGACTGGCTGAATTACCAGGACTCATAGCAGAAGATCCGGGTGGTGGAGGACAGTGAGGGACTGATTAGCCTGAAGGGGGCTGGAGGAAGCCCCAGGTATGTATAAAACTTTACTTTTCATCCGTCTCAGGTACCCTTTAATTTGTAGTCACCAAACCAAATTTTAATAACATATCAAATTATTTGATTTCATCAGCAAAGGGAGTGCATACATTTGCATAAATCAGCATCAGTGCAGAATTATTTCCATCTCATTGACCATCTCTATTAGTGACACAGCTACACATCAGGCTTTATTCTTACAGCATAGATGTTATTTAGTATATATAAGAGATTCCTGTGTACACATCATATATACAGTCACAATCAGATATGTATATCTGACCTTAAAAATACGGGGACTGCTTTATTGAAGCAGCACAAGTAACTAATTTTGATTGGTTTATTTCATTTTTGTGAACTAAGCACAGCTATTACTGTATATATACATTATTTTTAATGACTATTATCTGAGAAATAGAACATTTTATCATATTTTCTATTTTAATTACAGTTACAAATTCATTAGGAGTCTGAGTCGGTGCATTTTTTCCCGACTCTGACTCCGACTCCAGGCACCCAAAATTGCCCGACTCCACGACTCCGACTCCACAGCCCTGGTTGCTATAGTGATAAGAATCCTCACAGAAATTATTAAAAATATAATAAATGCTTGAAAACACAATGGCAGGATTTTTTTCAGGGAGCCTTACTTACTTCGAGTACTGTAGGGGGGTAGGGGAAAAAAATGAGTTGAACTTACCTGGGGCTTCTAACACTCCCCCGCAGACATCCTGTACCCGCGCTGCCACTCACCGATGCTCCGTGGTTTTCCGACTTTAAAGTTGGAAATTCCAAAAGTGAACCGGAGGTGGGGACCAGAGCATCGCTGAGTGGCTGTGCGGGGACAGGATGTCTGCGGGGAAAGGTTCCCCATACCCCCCTACAGTAGTCCTGTAACAGGGCCGTGGAGTCGTTACAAAAATCATCTGACTCCAACTCCTCAGTTTATGAAACCACTGACTCCGATCCCAGGTACCCAAAATGGCTCCGACTCCTTAGTCCAGTGGTTCCCAACCTTTTTCAAGCCGTGACACATCACACCAAACGTTCACATCTCTGTGACAAGCTCTTGCTGGCGACTGCTAATAATCGTCTGCTACTGCTGCAGGCATAGTGGCGGCTGCTAAACAGGGTCATCTATTACTGCTGACATAGAGGCCGCTACTACTGCTGGCACTATGGCAGCTGCTAATCAGCAGCTGTTACTGCTGCTGGCACAGTTGTGGCTGCTAATCAGTGGCTCTTACTGCTGCTGGCACAGTGGCGGCTGCTAATCAGTGGCTATTACTACTGCTGCTGGCACAGTGGCAGCTGCTAATCAGTGGCTATTACTACTGTTGCTGGCACAGTGGCAGCTGCTAATCAGTGGCTGTTACTGCTGCCAAGCTACAGGAGTGTGTTTGAGGACGCACACAGCCGGGAGAGGACATGCACCCCACAGTTCAGGTGTGCTTCGGGAAAACAAAAAAACAAAACCTCACCAGTTGTTACATATATACATAGCACATATGTGAGACTATCAGACTGTTTCACCAACATGCCTGTGGTGCTCTGAAACTGATCTAACAAGGATCTGGAAGTTATGAATGAGCAGAAGGAGGGTGTAAAGTTAAAAAGTGCATTCCCTCAATATGTTCCAAAATCCCACATACATACACACACATTCTTTATCTCTGTATAATGAATGGGTCATTACAGTAATGCTACACAAAGATATGCTGGAAATGTTGCTTCTAGATATCTAAAGACTTCTAAATAAGGCCGGAGCCAAGCAGTACAAATCTGTATAATGTAGCTATGCTTTAAGTTTATACGTTTAATTTGAATGTTTTACCTGCAAGCTACTGCTGCTCTGCCTCTGCTCTGATTGTAGTAGGAGCAGGACTACAAAAAAAATAGCCAACGATGTCCACGAATGTGGATTTCGGTGACCATTTTCTTGTAGCCCTCGTTACAAACAGAGCAGAGGAGGAGTTACAGCAGCAGCTGAGAGCCTGAATAGGAGCCAGAGCGGGGACAGAAAAGCGACACATGAATGTGTCGCGGCACATGTGTTGGGAACCGCTGCATTAGTCTTAGGCTCGGTTCACATTTGAGCAGCACGCCACTCCTGCGCCGTGTTCCGCTCCGTGAAGCGGAAGGATTGTGCAGGTTGGGAACGTCCGCACCGACGAGCGGAACGCAGAGAGTGGAACGTAGCAACGTGAACTTTCCCATCGGGAAAGCATTGCTTCCGCTGCTGCGTTAACATAAGCGAATGTGAACCAAGCCTTATACTTGCCAGGGCTGTGGATTTGGTACAAAAATCAGACTCCCGACTCATCAGTTTATAAAACCACCGACTCCAGCTCCAGGTACCCAAAATGGCTCAGACTCCGTCCTGTTAATTAATCCTGTCTACTGCTAAACACAGAATAAAAGAAAACACTTCACAATGCATGAAACTGCCCATACTGCAGGTTTCCCAGTGAATTTATATTTTAGCCATGATGAAATGTGTTATTTTTGTATTGTCAATAAAAGTATCTTATTTTGTTTGTTTGCACTCCTTATCACACACTGCTTTCTCACTGGGATGGATTGGTCTGCAGACTCTGCAGCATTGCACAGTGCTGTCCAGCAAGTGAGGTATATACAGGAGGTGAAAGCAGTATTAACTGTCTCATTGATTTACTGCTGCTCTGCACTGTGGAATCAACATGCAAGAAGCAGGATGTTTTCTTGTGGTATTGCTCACACAGTGGGGGAAGATTTGTGACCGGTTCAGACGGATGGCTGCCAGTGACCGTCCCCGGCGTTTAATGCTAGGGATCCACAGTGTTGCGATTTCGCCGTCATCGGGATGAATGGGAAGGTTCATCTCAACGTTTACTGTCATTTGCCGAGATTGAGATTGACAAAGCCAATTGCGTTCGGGGGTTACATTGAGCTCCCTAAGCCCCCTAAACTTGACGACAAACATTGTTCTGGGCAGCAGCATAAAGGTGTTTCAGTGCGACGAAGCGAGCTGCTGGAATCCATCCGTCTGAACCAACCCTTAGGGTGCAGAGCCATTTATGTGTTCTGCCTGGAGGAGAACTTTAGTTCTACACAAGCAAGAAACCCTCTTACATTTTATTACATTGAACATATTGTGTATATCATTTTTCCTTCAGTGTTTGACTTTATTGAACATGATTCATTGTTTAGTTTACCACGTCTTCTGCCCATAAAACACATTTGCTACAACTTGCTTTCTGTTACACATCTCATTCATTGGTGGTGTTTGTGAAAACATAGAAGCCAGTGTCTGCTTTCTGGAAAAATAGATATGTCATTAAATGAATGAGCAACATCATCAGCAGTTAAAGGCCGTGGAAAAAACACAGATATCGGGCCTCACAAAACACCCAGTGCATTTCACATTTTACCCTTCCATGCCACTGAGGAAATGGCAGAGTAGTGCATTTAAAGTTGAGGAGATTTAACAGTGTGGCTCCTTCCTGGGGCAATTACCCCCAGAGGGTGTGCAGAAAACAAAAATCCTTATTAAATTAGTAAATAAAAAATCTATTAGCGTTATCCAGTAGTATCTCCCGTTGAAAAACAAAAACAAATCAGTTCAAGTATGTCCAGCCTTGGTGCTCTCAGTGGAGCAGAATAGTAAATCTACTAAAATAAGCATTTATTTAAAAGCAGTTCAAAAGTAGCAGCTTTGTCCACAAAGTGGTTGAAGAGGACAGTTCAGCAGCTTTAAATGTGCTGCTCAAATGAAATGAATTCCTGTGTGAAAAAATGAGATTGTAGGACGTCCGCTATAACAACTCCTCTCTTTGGTTTTTGTTTTTGTGAGAGGCTTGTCCATTCCGCAGAGAGCCATTCTGAGGCCGGAGCAGTTTTCCCTTCTCCCGATCTGACCATGTGTAAGCATTGTCATCACTTTCCAGCTCAGATTCTGAATGCATCAAGCTTGTATTCTGTATTGGTGTTTTCAGCTTTACTCCTGTGGAGGAATAAATACAATGTGTTACCACAAATTGTTATGTCATGGCATGCAAAAGTCTGGTCCAGTGTTCAACTCCTTACAGCCAAATTTGTGTTTAGATCAAAATGCATCTGAATTCCCTACACTGCAGTTGTACTACATTCAGACTTTTTCTGTCCACATTTTATGCTGCAAGTTGAAAATTACAAAAGCAGCTTAATGTTCTCACATAACACATACTAGCAAGTATGTACTGCGCCGCTGCAGCATGTGTGGTGCCACTAATAAAATATTGGTCATTTACATTACTATGTGCTTACCTGGCACTCATTCTCACTTGAACCCTCCCTTTCTAGTGCCTAAAACGAACCCGCCCCCCCCCCCCCCTCCAAGTGCCCAACACTCTGCTGCCCATAATTATTCATACCCCTGGCAAATTTTGACTTAAAGTTACTTTTATTCAACCAGCAAGTAATTTTTGATGGGAAATGATATAGGTGTGTTCCAACAGATAATAAGATGATGTACAAGAGGCATTATTGTGAAAAACAAAACAAAACAAAAATTTATTTACATCTCAGCAAAAAGTGTCCAGTCCAAAATTATTCATACTTTTCACAAACTGTGAGAACATGCAAAGTTCTACACCATTCCAAATAGTTCAAGCTGTTCTAAAGCATCCTAATTACCCTGATTAATTGGGAACAGCTGTTTCAGCCAACTCAATAGATGAAAAACAGCAGCTCTCTGCAGTTGCTTTGTGGACAGTCATGGCTAAGACAAAGGAGCTCAGTGAGGACCTGCGGCTGTGCATTGTGGCTGCTCACAAGTCAGGAAAGGGCTTCAAGGCCATTTCTAAACGTTTTCAAGTTCCAGTGGCTACAGTGCAAAGTATTATTAAAAAATGCAAGATGTCCTGCACTGTGGAAAATCTCAGAGGATGTGGTCTGAAGCCAAAAGTTACACCTATGCTGGCCAGGAGGATAGTGAGAGAGGTGAAAAAGAATCCAAGGATCACCACCAAGGCCATCCTGGTAAATCTGAGCACTGCTGGTGGCAATGTCTCTAGGCAGACAATCCGAAGGACACTGCACACTGTTGGGTTCCATGTAGAGATGTCGCGAACGGTTCGCCTGCGAACTGTTCCAGGCGAACTTTGGGGGTTCGCGTTCGCCTGCACCAGGCAAACTTTTGCGAAAGTTCGATTCGCCCCATAATGCACTATGAGGGTCAACTTTGACCCTCTGCATCAGTCAGCAGGCATATTGTAGCCATTCAGGCTACCCTAAGCCCTGGAGCCCCACCCCCCCTTATATAAGGCAGGCTCCGGCGGCCATTAGCCTCACTCGTGTGCCTGCTAGAGACAGAGTAGGGACAGCTGCTGCAGACTTGTTCTTCTAGGGACAGATTAGTTAGGCTCTTGGCTGCGTATCTTGCTCCTGGCTGATTGTTATTGCTTTTATAGCACCCCTCAATAGCTCTTTTCAGAGCTCATCCTGTACTTTTTTTTTTTCTGTGTGTCAAACTGACACTTTTGTTGCATGCACAGCCTTGCAATTGATAGTGTGTACGTGCCACTGCCAGCAGCCCAGCACATTCAGTGACTACCTGTGTGTGTGACAGGGAGCTGCACATTGTAGTACCCAGTACTGCATATACTGCAGTACCTGTTGTGTTTACTTAACCCACCTCATCACTGCATCTTACTATCTGTTGTGTTGAGTGAACCCACCTCACTGCATCTAAGTACCTTTACTGTTCAGTGAACCCAGCTCACTGCATCTTACTACCTGTTGTGTTGAGTGAACCCACTTCACAGCATCTAAGTACCTTTACTGTTCAGTGAACCCAGCTCACTGCATCCTACTACCTGTTGTGTTGAGTGAACCCACCTCATTGCATCTAAGTACCTTTGCTGTTCAGTGAACCCAGCTCACTGCATCTAAGTACCTTTACTGTTCAGTGAACCCAGCTCACTGCATCTAAGTACCTTTACTGTTCAGTGAACCCAGCTCACTGCATCTTACTACCTGTTGTATTCAGTGAACCCAGCTCACTGCATCTAAGTACCTTTATTGTTCAGTGAACCCACCTCACTGCATCTAAGTACCTTTACTGTTCAGTGAACCCAGCTCACTGCATCTTACTACCTGTTGTGTTGAGTGAACCCACCTCACAGCATCTAAGTACCTTTACTGTTCAGTGAACCCAGCTCACTGCATAATAATACCTGTTGTGTTGAGTGAACCCACCTCACTGCATCTAAGTACCTTTACTGTTCAGTGAACCCAGCTCACTGCATCTAAGTACCTTTATTGTTCAGTGAACCCAGCTCACTGCATCTTACTACCTGTTGTGTTCAGTGAACCCAGCTCACTGCATCTAAGTACCTTTACTGTTCAGACCTGGCCCAAAATACAGTGGTCAGAAGAAGGCACGTGCGATCACTTCCCAAGATCAGGACGTGCTTGACTATATAACATAGAACACCTCATCTCCCGCAGCCACCAGCGCTACAACAAGCACCACATCTGCTGCATTTGACACTTCGCAGGAGTTATTTGGTGGTGAAATCACTGATTCACACCCACTACTGCAACAACAAGAAGGCGCAGGTTCACCACCTCATACGTCTGAGTTAGGTGGCGATAGTATGGACTTAATGTGTGAGGAGGGGGGAGGATGAACCACCTGAAGTTGGTGCAGTTGATGAGGTGTCTGAGGAAAGCGAAGCTGGCCAGGAGGCTTATGATGCTGATTATACGGATACCACATATGTTCCCGGTAGAGGAGATGACCATGGGGACAGTTCAGAGGAGGAGTCAGAGAGGAGTAGGAGGAGTAGGAGGAGACGACTCCATGATAGAAGCAGAGGGAGCTCGTCCTCAGAAACAGCTGGGGGCAGTGTCCGGCGCCATGTATCGCCAGCTATGGCCAGCCAGCCAACATGCCCTTCAACGTCAGCTGCTGATGCCACCGTAGCGCCATCACCCCAGGGGGGCTCAGCGGTTTGGAATTTTTTTCACGTGTGTCTCAGATCAGAGCAAAGCCATCTGCTGTCTCTGCCAGCAAAAATTGAGCCGTGGAAAGGCCAACTCTCACGTAGGGATAAGTGCCTTACGAAGGCACCTGGAGAGAAGGCACAAACAGCTATGGCAAGAACACCTGAGGAAAAGCAGCACCCATCAAAAGACAAGCCACCCTCCTTCTGCTCTTCCTCCTTCAGGTGCATCGTCTTCATCCACTTTCTCCCTTGCACCTTCACAGCCACCCTCCTCCACACCGCCTCTTCCCTTCAGCGGTTCCTTCTCCTCTGCCCACAGCAGTTCCCAGCTGTCCGTGAAGGAAGTATTTGAGCGTAACAAGCAAATGTCTGCCAGTCACCCTCTTGCCCGGCGTCTGACAGCTGGCGTGGCGGAACTATTAGCTCGCCAGCTATTACCATACAAGCTGGTGGAGTCGGAGGCTTTCCGTAAGTTTGTGGCCATTGGTACACCGCAGTGGAAAATACCAGGCCGCAATTATTTTTCACAAAAGGCCATACCCAAACTGTACCGTGCAGTTGAGAGGCAAGTGGTGTCATCTCTGGCACACAGCGTTGGGTCAAGGGTCCACTTGACCACGGATGCCTGGTCTGCCAAGCACGGGCAGGGCCACTACATTACATACACAGCCCATTGGGTCAACCTGGTGACCGATGGCAGCAAGCAGGGAGTACGTGGCTGCGCAGCGGACTGACTTGTCACACCTCCACGGCTTGCAGGCAGGCCTCCAGCCACCTCCTCTCCACCTGCTACCACCGCTTCGCTGTAGTCATCCTCCTCCTCCTCGGCTGGTGCTGCGATCTCCTCTCCAGCTACAAAGCCCCAGCACCCCTGGGCCTATGCTGCATGCCAGGTACGACGGTGTCACGCAGTGTTAGACATGTCTTGCCTGAAAGCGGAGAGTCACACTGGAGCAGCTCTCCTGGCTGCTCTTAACAAGCAGGTGGAGCAATGGCTGACCCCGCACAAGCTTGAGATCGGCAATGTGGTGTGTGACAACGGCAGCAATCTCATTGCTGCGTTGAATTTGGGAAAGCTGACACACATACCCTGCATGGCACATGTGCTGAATCTGGTCGTGCAACGATTTGTGTCCAAGTACCCAGGCTTAGAGGACGTCCTGAAGCAGGCCAGGAAGTTGTGTGGGCATTTCAGGCGCTCTTACAAGGCCATGGCACGCTTTGCGGACATTCAGCGTAGAAACAACTTGCCGGTGAGACGCCCGATTTGCAATAGACCGACTCGCTGGAAATCCACCCTGCTGATGTTCTCTCGCCTGCTAGACCAGGAGAAAGCCGTCACCCAGTACCTGTATCATTACAGTACAAGGACACAATCTGGGAGGATGGGGATGTTGTGGCCCAACAACTGGACACTGATGCAAAATGCATGCAGGGTCACGGAGCCCTTTGAGAAGGTGACCAAACTGGTGAGTAGCGATGAGGGCACCATCAGCGACTTGATCCCCTACGCCTACTTCCTGGAGCGTGCCGTGCGTAGAGTGGTGGATACAGCTGTGGAGGAGCGTGAACGAGAAGAGTTACGGCAGCAGGAGTCGTGGGAGCCATTTACACCCGAACCCGATGTTCCCACAACACCTGCGGCAGCACAGAGGGGGGAGGAGGAAGAAGAGGAGTCGTGTAGGGAAGGAGAGGAGTCAGACTCTGATGATGGTGATGATGAGGAAGGTGTTTCTGTGGAGGAGGAAGAGGCGGCGGAAGAAGAACCGCGGCAGCCGTCACAGGGGGCTTCTGCTGCTCCACGTTCCCGTGGTATTGTTCGTGGCTGGGGGGAGGAAGAGGAGTTGCATCCCGTCACTAAGGAAGAGCAAGAGGAGATGGAGAGTACGTCTGCATCCAGCTTTGTGCAGATGTCCTCTTTCATGTTGTCCAGCCTGTTGAGGGACCCACATATCAAAAAACTCAAGGGGAATGACCTGTACTGGGTGGCCACGCTACTAGACCCTCGGTACAGGCACAAAGTGGCAACCTGTTACCAACTCAACACAAGGTGGAAAGGATGCAGCACTTGCAGAACAAGTTGTTGATGATGCTTTACAATGCGCTTAAGGGTGATGTGGCTGCACAACACAATCAAGCTACCACTGGCAGTAACCGTCCTCCTCCCAAGTCCACGCAGGCAAGGACAGGACGCTCCAGCGATCTCAGGGTGATGTCGGACATGCAGACGTTCTTTAGCCCAACTCCTCGCCATAGTCCTTCCGGTTCCACCCTCCACCAACGCCTGGACCGGCAGGTAGCTGACTACCTGGCCTTGAATGTGGATGTAGACACTGCGAAAAGCGACGATGAACCCTTGGACTACTGGTTGCGCAGGCTTGACCTGTGGCCAGAGCTGTCCCAATTTGCCATACAACTTCTCTCTAGCCCTGCCGCAAGCGTCCTGTCAGAAAGGACCTTCAGTGCAGCTGGAGGCATAGTTACTGAGAAGAGAAGTCGCCTAAGTCACGACAGTGTTCAGTACCTGTCCTTTATCAAAATGAATGAGGAATGGATCACGGAGGACCACTGCACAACCGAAGACTAAGTCAGTCCCCACACACAGCATCTCTGCCTGCAGGCCGCTTGCCTTCTCCGCCACCACCAACAGGGTCCAGGACTCTAGGCGGATTCCTGAATTTTTAAGGCCGCTGCTAGCAGCAGCCGCTACACTAATTTTTCTGGTGCGTATACATGCCTGGCTAATTTCTCTGGCTGTACTGTGGGCGGCTGCAACAACAAAACAAAAGGCATGTACATGTGCCCATTCCCCTTCGTGATCATTACCTTGCCGCGGTGAAGGGGCTTGCGTATCACAATGAAGCAATGACCGCCGGCTATTTGAGTGTCTTGGGTGGGGGTGGCACACAAAAGATAATAAGGTTGTTGCTTCATTGTGGTCAGACCAAATTTGATCAGCTGGACAGTCACTGTTGTTCTATCATTAAGCTACCACAGCCCGGCGACCATATGGGCTTGAAAAACGTCACGGCCTACACTCTGGCCATGTTGCGCACCAGTAGAGCACGGCCGTCACTATGCAAACAGCTGTTTGCAGTGTGTTACACAGTGAGTTTGGTGTGTCAGTGTGAAGCAGAACTCTAATTACACTCCCTGATTGATGTATACCCATGCAAGATGTTTGAAAGCACTTTAGGCCTGCAATTTAGCATTCAATGTGATTTCTGCCAATAAAACGCTGCTTTGCGTCAAATCCAGATTTTTCTCCGGGACTTTGGGCATGTATCCCACTCTGCCATGCCCCCCTCCAGGTGTTAGACCCCTTGAAACATCTTTTCCATCACTTTTGTGGCCAGCATAATTTTTTCTATTTTTCAAAGTTCGCCTCCCCATTGAAGTCTATTGCGGTTTGCAAACTTTTACGCGAACCGAACCGAAAATCGGAGGTTCGCGACATCTCTGGTTCCATGTATGCAGACAAAGGAGACAAAATTTTGTATAGTTCTTAAAAAATGTAGGAGGATGTTTTTTCTATTATCTCTGGAAATTCACTGATTAAAAAAAACCACCCAATTTTAATAAAACTATTACCAGTTTTTAGGCTTGACTTCAGCTCCAAACTCTCTTGGTCATCAGTAGCCTCCAACATTTTATATCTACTCTTTCTCTTGGGTTTTCCTTTTTTCCTAGGGAGGTAAGACAAGAAGAACACAGCATTATGCACAGGCTAGATTTCAGTTATGCTTTCTACAGGTCGTGTACTGTGCTACACTTGAGATTTGTATGGCTGTACAAGCCTATTCAAATCCGATTAACAAATATGGAACATACCGTTAAGTGTATTCTACCCAAGGTGGAAAATTAAAGGACCAATACAGTGGAAAAAGTAAGCAGTTAAAATCTGACAGAACAAACAGGTTTTGGGCTAGTCCATTTTCTCATGGGGGATTCTCATGGTTTTCTTTGTTTTAAAAAGCATTACCTGAATGGCAGTTGCTAAGTGTAAGTAGCAAAATAGTGTGCAAGTGAGTAGGGAGTCTGGTTGGTATCTTACTATTTTGGCAGTTATGCTTAGTAACTGCCATTCAGGAAATGCTTTTGAAAACAAAGAAAACCGTGAGAATCCCTCATGGATTCTGTTAGATTTTAACTGCTTTTTTTCACTATAGTAGTTCTATAACGTATTGTTAATTATTTTCCTAAAGTATAAATAAGAAATAGGTAAAGAGAGGGCATAGTGCACTTCGTAGTATCTGCAGTCAGCCTTGGGTTCACAAGTCCCAAAGGACTCGACTACGTGATTCATATGAGGCTTGATTGCCTCAGCTGTTGCGGCTGGGAGAGAGGGGGTTACTTACCCAGAAATCCGTCGGGTTCTATGCGTATCATGTAATTTGCACGCGGCTTATGGGACACGGTCCACCCGAACTTCCTCCTTCAAGCGGAAGGAGGAAGTTTGGGTGGAACTGTCCCATAGACCACGTGCGAGTTACATGATACGCATAACACCCGATGGACTTCTGGGTAAGTAACCCCCTCTCTCCCAGCCGCAACGGCTGAGGCAATTAAGCCTCATTTGAATCACGTATTTGAGTAGTGAACGTGAGCCCATCCCTATCTGCAGGCTCTTAAAGCAAAAATAAAACTGAAGGTGCCCATACATCAGACAATGTATGGGTAGGTCAACCAAGAGACAGATGTTTCTCTGATCAAATCTGATCGGAGAGAGAAATCTGTTGCCTGCCCATACACCCGCAGGCCGATTCCTGAACGATTTCAGGCTGAAATCGATCAGGAATCGGCCTTGTGACGCTGCATCTGCTGCCTTGCTGGGATGACATTGTCCCTCCCTAATGTTAAATATGCCCGGTGCACTATACTTTACCTGTCCGCAATCGGTGCTTGCTCCAGGCTCCGTCCATACACACGCCCCATGTGGTTGCCGGTGTATACATGGGCACATGTGACATCACATGATAAAGTTCTGAGCACTTCCTTCTCCCACTGTAGATGATGTCAATAAAACAGCATACAGGTCCCATACGGGTACAGACTGCCGTGATCACCCCGGCGCGGTTTTCAATTTAGGCAGCGGCGGCGAGGTGAGCCATCCGGGAGCTAACTCCTCTTATCGACCAGATTACTGTGTTCTGTGCCGCCCAACCTCATATGCTGCGCATTTGTTTTTAAAGTTTTTTTTTTTAAATAAAAAGAGTAATGCACGATTAGAGGTTGTCCTCTTTTGTGTTTTCCCCCCATACTCATTGAGCTACATGGACATCTGATCTATCTTGGAGCAAGCAGACACCCGGTGAAAACTGATAGCCAGAGAGGTGACGGGGGGAACAGGGTTGGGGGGCACACCCCCCAAATGTGAGGCCTGGTCTGCCAAGACCGCAGGATCTGGTGAGTCTGTATCCGTAAGGGACCTGTATGCTGTTTTATTGACATCACCTACAGTGGGAGAAGGGAGCGCGCAGAACTTTATCATCTGCTGAATTTAACCAGAGTAACCTGGTGCATCCTGCAGCACCCCGGATCATAGTTCTTTAGTGAACCTGGTCATTTGGACATTGTCTTACAAGCATATCCCAATTTTGGGTGCACTGTGACTATTGGCCAAAGGGTGCTGGATTCTGGCCGTGTGTTCGAGTGGTATATATTTATATTGATTAAGTTGCTGTGAGCGCTGGTTTTATCTTTTTTAGCATGTGACATCACACATGCCCCCACGTTACTCCGACAACCACCTGGAGCACGTGGGGGGGGGGGCGACATCCGAACAATCACGACAGACTGACATGTCCGATCGACATGTTTGGTCCAAAATTGGTCGCACTGTCGATCGGACCTGCACTAGGCAGCACCGATTTTCATCCGATTTGATAATTATCAAATCGGATGGTTGATTGGCTGACCAGTCACTAGAGAAACTTGTCCCATCCAAGAACATATGGGGGCCTAGTAGAGCGACTTGCAGGAAAGGGAGGCTGCTCCTATTGCCTCTCTGCTTCTGTCAGTCATGGGCTATCGCACACTGAAGATAGTTTCCGACACATCAGAGCTGGAGCTAACTACCACACGTTACTTGGCTTGGCAAGTTCAAACCTTTATGAATTGACATTTACTGACATGTGTTGAGATATTTACCACACAAGTTGGTAATTTACCTCACTCGTCGGTAATTTCAGCTTGCCATGCAGTAACAGCCTTTATGAATTGACATTTTCCTGAATGCTCGGTAAAATCAGCTGTTTTCTGCATTACCACACACAGTAAGGCTTTATGAGTTGAAGCCAATATGGCAAATCAGATTTTAGTTCAACCTTTTCCATGCACCATATTAAAAAACAAACAAACAAACAAAAAAAAAACCCATAGTGATATTTGCCAAAGGCAAAACAGACTCAAGTCTACACTGAGTTTCTACAAGTCAACCCATTCAACATGTCTGCTACTATTATCAAAATACTAAAATCATGTACCTTTTACAGCAGCAGATGGTGCACCATACAAACAGTCCCAGAGCTACCACACCAAGGAAGCTTGTAATAATGACATATAGCACGCTCCACTCTGCATAAAGATATAGGTATTAGTAGGTAAACAATTCAACCAGGCACTAAAACATTAACAGGTCCAGTGTAGTAAAACTAAAAGGCTGAGAAATTGCTTAGATTTAAAGCGGTATCGTCACCATAAAAAACAAATTTCAACAGCAACTGGTCTGAGTGTATTAAGTGATAAAGATGCTAATGCTGCATTCAAAACTTTTTCTGCTGTTATGATTTGGAGTTATAACATACTTTTAAGGAGCACTGGCCCTTTAGTAGTCGTGCCAAAGAATTGCATGCTGGGGGTTCTTTTTATCTATAATCTATTCCTCCTCTTCCCTTTGTTTCCCTACCAGCTGCTTATATGAAACCTAATCCCCTACTCACTTGTGTTTACAAGCAAGGCTGAGGCGACTCAGCGATTGGAGGAGACAAGAAAAAAAGTAAAAGGCAGAAATGACATCCCGAGTTAGCCTTAACTGTGGGCAAAAGACATGGCCCCCAAAAGGAACAGAATTCTCGTCATTTACTATATAACATTCACTGAAATCAAAACGTGGACAGTATAATACATGTGTTATGTAAGTAGATTAAGTATTTATCTACTTATATGTGTTTTTTTTCCCTGGCATAGTATGGCTGATCCTACTGCTTTAAGAACACAGCTCTGATTATAGGGCACAGAAACTCAGAGGGGCAACAGCCAGAACTGTCACTTTAGTGTAGCCCTTGATAAACTACAGGCCTACCTTGTAGATCAGTCTTTCTCAACCTTTTCACCCTGGAGGAACCCATCAATTATTTCTTGAATGTCAAGGAACCTCTGCATTCGTGGAAGGGGTGGAGATTTATTTTGCAAGAAGCACGGTCTTTCAAAGAATATATGTGGCTAAAAACTTTTTTGTAACTGCTGTAACAGCCACCTTGTTTAGCCCCCCATTCCATGTTCCTCCTCTATAGCGCTTCCTAATATAGTAGCCAGTGTAAGGGTTTCTGATTAGCTCCCACAATTATAGTGCTTCCATACAATAGGGCTCTTTTATATACTGCCTCACCAAAATATCATTACTGTGATCATTATCAAGTGGTACTTGCCTCCTTTTTTATGAATTTATTAATTTTCTAATGGAGACAGAGAATTTGGGGCATCTTCTAGTTATTTCCTAGTTTATGGTTAGCAGTGTTTTGTTCACTACCATTGCCTTGGAGAACAACCATACAAATGGCGACCTTCAAGCCCAAAGTAGGGACAGCCCAAAAATATCCTAATAAATTTCTGAGTGGTTACTGGAGGTAGCACAACACAACCATGTGTTTCATACTCTTGGTGTCTTTATGTACTTCACCAAACCAGCTCCCACCCTTGACCTTGGTATAGAATACAATCTCAAAAAAAAACAACAACAACAACAACAACAAAAAACACATATACAGTATAAGTAGATCAATACTTGCTCTATGTACATAACATATGTACTGCACTGCCTACGTTTTGGAATCCCTGTGTCTATAGCCAATCCTGATGTCATTTCCTCCCTTACTGTGGGAGCGGGGTGGCCAATGCAAATACAGACAGTCTTCAGACACTCCCACCCAGCTCTACAATTGAAAGTGCATTGTCATTGTGCGATTCTGCAGCTTCTCAGCATGAGAACATTTTGGCCAACCAGAGAGTAAAGGCACGTACACATGCCGGATTCCTGAAAACGAGGGGTCGTCAGAACCGCCCGCGGGGTGGCAGTTCTAGCGACAGTTTCTCTGTGTATACAGTCTGTCGGCAGGCTCATAAGGCTCATCAGCCCGTTGACAGAATGTACACACAGGAAAACTGTCGCTAGAAAGGCCGCCCCGCGGGCGGGTCTAACGACCTGTCGTTTGAATAAATCAGGCGTTTGTACGCGCCTTAACTGAGGTGTGGGAGGGTAAAACAGGAGAGTAAGAGGCTTCAGCCAATCAGGCTGCATTAGTTAAGTCTGAGGGGAAAGTAAAGAAGCAAAAAAAGACAACCCAGCATGCTCTGCAACTTCCTTTGAGCGGCAATGTACCAAATAAGAGCCAGGTAAACTGGGGAATGATCTTTTATCAACAACAAAAGTAAGAGTGATTTTTAACTTTTAGATTGCCTGGTTAGCATCCTTATTACTTGTTTACCAGATAAAAATAAAGAATTGATTTTTGATTTTATGCCTGACAGTTACGCTTGAAGGTTTCACTAATCAAGTGAACGTACTGTAGTAGAGACTTTGATCCCAAGCTATCGGGTTTTATTTTCACACGATTGTAAATATGTCATGAGTATTTGCATACGTAAGCTAATGTGATTAAAGCCAATAAATGACTACTGCAGAGTAAATCCATAAAGATCAATCTGTATATTTGAATAAGCCACCACGTGTAGTTATAAATTGTGCAAGACTTTCACACTAATGATCTACCCAAAATTGGAGGCCAGTTACTTACCACAGTTGCTCTCACCATCCCCAAACTGTCGACGTATAAAATTCTCCATCCAAAAAGGGTCACAGACACAGCGCTTTGTAAAAGAATTGCAGTGACCATGCAAAGAGCAATTCAACTGGCAAGCTAAGATGAAAACATACAGTTAATCATTCTAATCAACTATCTATAGATACTAAGAGAGTGATTTACTGTGAAGTTACACTATGTTCTGTTATCTATTCTGTTATTTATTTACTGTATGTAGCACTAACATTTTATTTACAGAGTGTATCGAGCCAAATTTGGTCAAGGAGATGCTAATAAATTTTGTTTATTCAAATCTTATGTCAATTTTATGCAGATCTCAAAAAGGTTGGAACAATTGCATGTTTATCACTGTGGTGCCCCAACTTTTCTTTTACCAGCACACTGTACTTGTTTGGGAACTGGACAAGGGGGAAGTTCACGCAGCAGGCAACATGCTAGGGAGAGAGGGCATGACTACCACTCCAGGCTATTCAGCCGCTGCATATATGCATCTTCTCTGGCCTAAGCAATGTCATTTTAGGTTCTTTTCCATGGGAGGCTGAGTTGCGTGCTTGTCAGACAGTTCAGCCTACCGGCTGCCAGTCACAAGCGCCATTCGGTTACAATGCGTACATCACATTTGACATGCAGCGATATTACCCAACAGCCAAAAGAAAAGTCTTATGTTGCACCTGAAGATGCAACTCCACAGAAGGGATGGCTGACTAGCAAGCGCCCGGATGGTAAACAGGAGCAGCTAATAGATGGTGAATTCACCGCCTTCAGCTGCCCATGGAAAAGAGACCTTAGGCCCCACTGGTGCAGACATTTCAACCAGCCTCACTTCCTGTCCCTCCTTTCCATATCCGATATGAAGCTTCATACTGGCGATGCAAAGCAGACCTAGACAATGTTTCAGCAGCAGAGGGACTCAGAGGCACAGCAAAAGGAGGATTATGATTGAGACCTGGAGTGGTAGCTGCACACTCACTCCCCAGCATGCTTTCCATGGCACTCTCTGAATGAGGAGGGAAAATAGATGCAGGGGGTCTGAGGAGCAACACTATGTATTAAGACTAGGGGGAGGGTAAGATTCAGGGGCCTGGAAGATGGCACTGTATGCATTAGTGTCGCCTGATGAGGAAAACTGAATAAAATTAATAAAAGTATTTTGTTGTTTATACTGGATACAGAGTTTATAGAAAAGCATGAAACGCAGGTTCCAAAGTTAGTGTATATCCCCCCCATTTAAAGTGAACCTATTATGAGAGTTTTTTAACCTGAACTAAAACCACAGATTAGGCTACCTGTAGTAGATTAGGGCAGGCGAGGTAAAATGCATAGTAAACATAACAGATACCAGTGCTTGATTTCCAAATGACACCTGGCTAGGCAGGTCAAGTGACTTGTAGCAACTTTGTATTGTGAGAGTGTGAACATTGGTAGGGCCAGAAGCTCAATGCACGTATGTTGCAGTGGGAGGTTATGGCAGGGACCCTGTGATCTATTTAGTGCTGCGACAAATACACTTATTGTGAGTTTACTGAGGTACTCAACATGTCTCACACCCATATAATTTTATAGTAAATTTACAAGTTAGGTATGTTCTGATTCTACACTTACCGGTATGTTTATTAGCTTATTACATCAGAATGGTTATCTAGCTAAAAACATTTTAAACAAGATAAATAAATACTCAAATAAGATGAATCAATAGGAGTTTGAGCAGTAAAAGTATTAAGTGGAATAATTTAATGAAGTGTATCAGGCACTTACTGAATGTGTCAATCTCAAGGGCTCTGAAGATGAGGAAACCACTCTGCTGCTTGCGTAATTCATTGCGAAGTGTGCAGGCAACTTGGTAACCCTTCATGACCAAGTGAGGGGGCTGGTTCTTGACATAAAATACCACCTTTGTACTGCAATGAAAGAGAACATTATTGTGGTTGAACTTATCACTTCTAACAACCACAGCAACAGAAGAAGAGATCAGGCTGGAGAGTTCTGCACAAATGTTTCCAAGTATAACAGATAAGTGCATCTTCATGGCATTTGCCATTCATAATGACGACTGATATATTGCTCATGAATAAACTTTTTGTTTTTTGCTTACTTAGAATCTATCTTTCCGTGATATTTGAGAAGCAGCACACTTTGGGAGTGTACGCACTAAACTGCATTAAGCTGAATAAAATGTGTAAAGTTATTAAAGACACTCTGTAATGTAAAAAAAAAAACGCTCTGGGAGATACTTACCTCGGGAGGGGGAAGCCTCAGGGTCCCAATGAGGCTTCCAAGACCTCTGAAGCCTGAAGGAATCCAGCGCTGGCTCCCCCGAATCCTCCCTGACAAGCTTGACAAGAGAAGATTTATTTACCTCTCTGGTGGCCGAGCCTGATCGTATCCGCTCTACTGCGCAAGCGCAAAGGACTCGCGCCTGCGCAGTAGAGCGGATATGATCGGGTTCAGCTGTTTCAACCTTACCCAAACGAGGAGTCGCTGGTGCATCTGTGCAGGATCGCGGTAGGTAAATATTTACCTCGTCGCACTTAGGGGGGGGGGGGGGGGGGGACGACACAGCACTGGATTGCCGGGCCACCAGGGGACGGGGGAAGCCTTGTTAGGATCCAGAGTGGTGGTTCTCGCAGGATAAATATAATGCTGCAGTTGCCGTAGAGGCAGCAAGGCTGGGCTCCTACGAGAGACTTACTTTACTGGCATTTAGAGGCACCAGGGGGGATCCTAGATGCACAACTCCTATGTCCACTACAACTAAAGTATGGAAGGATATGTTAGCCTACACTGGGAATGCTGATAAACTCTCTCCTCACACACCACTATGGGATAATCCTTATCTCCTTCACTTCTCACAAATACCAGACCCTGGTCTGTGGGCCCGTCAGGGCATAAAAGCCATACAGCACATCATGGGGAATGATGGACTACTTTCTTTCAACACCCTCAAAAATAAATTTGATCTGTCTAATAAGATGTTTTTCAGATATATACAAATCCGGCATGCTTATAATAGCCAGTTTGGAAATGGTGGGCCACCGCTGGTTTCTTGTGACCTGGAACAAACGTTAATGGTAGAGGGCCTAGCTAAACCTCTCTCAGTGATATATTTTGCCCTCATGAACAGTACAACTCATAGCCTTGCTAAGTGTCAATCTAGGTGGAATGAAGAGGTTCCTGGGTTGGATGGTAAGGACTGGGAAGAAATCTTAGAAACTTTTGTTAAAGTTCCTATATCGGCTAGAGACCGATTGATACAATTTAAATTTCTTCACCGTACCTATCTTACGCCTATGCGTATGCACAAAATCTCTACTTCCAATACTCTCAATTGCCCCAGATGCAATACTGATCCTGGAACTTACTTTCACATGTTTTGGGATTGCCCCCATGTATACTCCTTTTGGTATAAGATTAATGAATTAATTAATGAAATTCTCCAAACGAGATTGATACTTTCTCCTAGGGTATACCTACTAGGGCTGCTGGATGATATTCCACCAGGCAAATACCCCCAATACTTAATCAAACTATTATGCTTTTATGGCCGTAAAGAAATACTTCGAACCTGGAAATCAGATAAGTCCCCTTCCTTCAATCACTGGAAATGCACTGTAATGAAATCCTTACCTTTATACCGCCTGACGTATAAAAGCCGTAACTGCCCTCGCAGATTTGATAAAATATGGGCTCCCTGGTATAACAACGTAGAAGCTCTTCCTACAGGTCCGGAGGATTAAATATGATATTAATTTAACTTTTCTCCTGCTCACAATCTGAATATACCCTTTAGTGGTCCTGGTCTTAGGAGGTAGGCACTGGAACCTTATCTTCTCTCTACTCTATTCTTTTCTTTTTCTCTCCTCCACTTTATCTCTTTTCTTCACCTAACTCTCTAACAGATGGTATAGCCACAGCAATGCTGACCAATTTAAAGGAATCATACCTACTTGAAGTTTTTTATGCTATGAGTCAATGAGTGTTATTTTAATGCCTAATGAATATCACACAAATGGCACATACATACTATATATGATACTCACTGTTATTATTTCTATGTAACTTTATCTCCTATGCATACATATAGCATGTACCACTGTAACTC